>NC_058403.1:87555887-87558334 GCF_002201575.2 Neomonachus schauinslandi | reverse complement strand
AAATAAATAAATAAATAAATAAATAAATAAATAAATAAATAAATAAAATCTTTTAAAAAAAGAATGCATTTATCTTAGGGAGCACTGAGAAATGTATAAAATTGTTGAATCATAAAGAGGAAAAAAAACTGTTTTTCCTTTTTTTTTTAATCTTAACATTTTTGCCATCTCTCCCATCCAGCCAGAGGCAAGTCTTCATGGGACAAGCATTTCCAATTATTCCAAGCTATTTTGCTCATAGTTTGACATAGTGCATAGAAAGTTGAAGACATAGAATAAATAATTTATAGCAAATTATTATCTTTGGCACAAGAAGGATTTTTTTTCTCCCTTTTACACACTGGGGTTCATAAAAGCAAATTGAATGAGCCATGATAGCATAGTGTTTGCTATCTTAAATATTAATTTCAAATTCACTACATGTAATCTCTCATAATAAACCTTTCAGATTAATACAATCATATTCTCATGCTTCTGAAGGGGAAATCGAGAATCAGAAAAGAGATTCATATTACAGAGTTAGGTGAAATTTTTACATGACCTGAATCAGATACCATAAAAGAATTTACTGGTTTTCTGAAATTAACACTAATGAAAACTCACTTTTTAAAAACAGAATCCCTCATACACACATTTTCATTTATTCATTTTCAATATTATTTAGAGTTTAGGTACAAAATATTTAAATAGACACTGACAGAAATCAAAATAAAACACATTTTTGCCATGGAGGAATTCATGACTTCATAATAGCTAATAAAACTATGACTTATACAACTTATTGAGCACTGTCTACATGCCATGCACATACATATTTACATGTATTAATTTATTTACTCTCACAGCATTACTATGAGAAAACTACTGCTATTATCCACATTTTTCAGATGAGAACGCTGACGTGCAGGGAACTTAAATAACCTATAAAATTTCAAATATTTAGTAGTATTTTGGAAATCATAGCAACTAGTGGATATAAATTCTAAATGTGCAGTCAGCTATTTTTTCCTGAAATTGAGATATGGGTTCCAAAGCCTTCCTACAGAACCCTGTAAAGATTTTTCACAATCAATCATTATGATGATCTACTGCAAAAGAATTGCCTTAGAATTCAAAGAGAAGCACTAACTTCTTAGCATTTTCCTCTCTTCACTCTGTCCTTCATCTTGTAGTATTATAGTCTCTAAGTAGAAGTAGAAGCGGTTGTGAGATTGAGCCCTGCATAAGGCTCCATGCTGGGCATGGAGCTTACCTGAGATTCTCTCTCTCCCTTTGCCTCTCTCTTTAATTAAAAAAATAAAATAAAATAAAAATAGAAAAAATAAAAGAAGAAAACTTTCTAAATCTGATGAGAAATATCCATAAGATAAAAAAAGCCAACAGCAAGCCTCCTACTCAACAGTAAAATGTTGACTGCTTTCTATAGAGATAAGAACCAAGAAAAAGTTGCTCAGCATCAGGACTTCTATTAAAAAACTGTAGGAGTAACTAAGCAGTTCAGTGAGGCAAGAGGGGGCAAATGTCCTAGAATTATTACATAGAATATGATTTAAAAATCCAAAATAATTTGTAGACAAGCATTGAAATAAATAAATGAATTTAGTAAGGTAGTTGGATATGAAGACAATACATAAAAATCAATTCCAATTTTATATACAAGAGAGAGAGAAATTATACATTTTAAAAATAGTCTACAATAATATTTTTTAAAAATCAAGTACCCAGAAATAAAGCTACCAAAATGAGGAAATGAAAAAAGGTAATATTTAAAAAGAAACACAAAATAAATGACTAGACCAAGTTCATAATCTGTGAAACTCAATAATTTAAAGATATAAATTTCTTTAAATTAATCTGTAAATTCAGTATACCTTCACATTAAAAAAAATTCCATCTGGGTTTTTTGCAGAAATGTACTGGATTACTTAAAAACGTACATGAATATGCAAAGGGTCAAGAAGAGGCAAAAAAAATCTTGAAAAAAAGAAGAAAGTTAATGGTCTTATACTATCTGGTATCAAGATCTGTTGTAAAGCTGAAGTAATTAAGACTATGCTATTTGTGTATTAATAGAGAAACTCACCAATAATGCAATAGGAAAGTAAAGTGCCTAGAGAGAATGTATGGTCTTTTCTATATTCAATAAAAGGTACTGGGTCACTTGGATAGCCACCTAGAAAATAATATGTCTTCATACTCACATCACACTATACAAAAATAAACAAACAAACAGGAAGAAAGGGTGGGAAGAAGGGAGGGAAAGAGGGAGGAAGGAAGGAGAGAAAAGAAAGAAAGAAAGAAAGAAAGAAAGAAAGAAAGAGAAAGAAAGAAAGAAAGAAAGAAGAAAGAAAGCACTAAAGAGAAAAAGAAAGAAAGAAAGAAAGAAAGAAAGAAAGAAAGAAAGAAAGAAAGAAAGAAAGAAAGAAAGAAAGAAAGAAAGAAAGAAA
>NC_058403.1:87515189-87555877 GCF_002201575.2 Neomonachus schauinslandi | reverse complement strand
AAAGAAAGAAAGAAAGAAAGAAAGAAAGAAAGAAAGAAAGAAAGAAAAAGAAAAGAGGGGCGGGCGGGAGGGAGACAAGGAAGGAAGGAAGGAAGGAAGGAAGGGAGGAAGGAAGAGGAGCTTTCATAGAAAAATTTAGGAGAATATCTTCATAACTTAGGTTAGGCAAGACTTTCTTAAATAGGAAACAAAATGTGCTAATCATAAAAGAAAAAATAATAAACTAAGCTATATTAAATTTAAAAACTTCTGGGTGCTTGGGTAGCTCAGTTGGTTAAGCATCCGACTCTTGGTTTTGGCTCAGGTCATGATCTCAAGGTCCTGGGATCAAGCCCAGTTTTGGTCCCCCACTCAGTGGGGAGTCTGCTTGAGGATTCTGTCTCCTTCTGCCCTCCCCCTGCTCGCATGTACACTCTCTCTCTCTCTCTCTCTAAAACAAATGAATCTTTAAAAAAACTAAAAACTTCTTTTACTCATTAAGACAGTAGAAAGGCAAGCCCACAAAATGGAAGAAAACATTTGTCTATACAAATGACTTTTATCTAGAATATATAAAGAAAAATACACATGAGGTATAAATGAGAAATGGCAAATACACAGAAACTTCACAAAAGAGGATATCCAGATGGCTAGTAAACATATGAAAAGATGTTCAACTTCATTAGTCATCAGGTAAATGCAAATTTAAACTTTAGCAACCACCACATACATGCCAAATGGCTAAAATGAAGGGGGCAAAAAATTCCAAAATTCTCTTAGAAAACTATGGACCAACTACATTTCTCATATGATAGTTACAGTATATATGTATTGGTACAATACTTATATTGATACAATATCTTTAAAGAAATATTTGGTGTTATCTACTAAAGCTGCAGATATGTATAAGCTATGGCCCAACAATTCTACTTATAGGTACATAACCAACAGAAATGCATGTTTTCCTAAAGACAGGTACAAGAGTATTTATAGCAGCACAAATTAAAATAGTCCCGAAATCAAACCTACTCAAATACCCATCAATAGCAGAATAGATAAAATAAATTGTATATTCACTCAACTTGAGAGCAATGGGAGTGAATAAACTACAACCACATGCAAAAAAAAAAAAAAAAGAGAGAATCTCACACACATAATATTGAGATAAAGAGGCCAGGCACAAAAGAATACATATTGTATAATTTTGTTTATATAAAGCATAAAAATAAGCAATACTAACCTATGCTGTTGGAAGCCAACATGGTGATTCTGTTTGGGCAAATCAGAAGTTACTGGAAGTGGCATGGAGAGTAAGGAAAAAGGTGGTTCTGGGGTGACAGGAATGTTTTCCACTGGGTCCTGGTTACATAGGTGTGTGCAGTTTGTGAAAACTCTGCCAGCTATAAAGAATTCATATGTGTACTTTTTACACATATATGTATTGCTATAGTACAGGAATTCCAAAAATAATTTAAAAATAAGAGCCACCACCTGCATGGTGCTTAAAAATCTCTAGATTCTGAAGTAATTAAAAATTACAAGTTTGAGTTCGCAAGTCAAAGAGATTTAAAGAAAATTAAAAACTTTTGATTTAAAGCATAATTCTCTTTTATTAACCTAATTTTACTTTCTACATCTTAATAGAATGAATGGTTTTATTAAAAATCATTTTTAATTAAACCTTTGCACATCTATGCAATTCCATCAATGAATTTGCAAACAGGTTGCAATGAGTATTTGCCACCTGGCATTGATTTTGTAGAAATAGAAAAGCATGTAACAAAATTCAACTCAACATTTAGAGGTGAATTTTACTACCAAAAAAAAAAAAAAATCAAATATTACTATTCTAGCTATTTTGTGTCTCTATGAAGATTTAAAAACTAAATGCCTAAATTATTTAGTTGAATGCCTCTATTTTAAAAATGCATTTTGGGTCACTGTAATATCCTTTTTACCCCACATCTTTGACAATACCTTTGGGTCCATTTATGCCCTTTAGGCTTCTGCTCCCATTGCTCCATCCAAGCACTAGATTGAAATAAATATTTCATTTTCCTATGAAAACATTTAGTGAAATCTAGTGTCAATCCAAGGACAAACTGTAATATACTGAAATGGATCATCAGTGCCTCCAAGCCCTTATTTCTGCCATGCTCTCTGGCTGCCCCTCCCCCCCCACACACACACACTCGCCTTTACTACCAGGTATCCTATGTTCTCCAGGCCTGTACCCATGGAGGAATCCTGCTGAGCCAGTCCTCCATGAGTCAAACACTATGTCAAACTCCTCCTGCCCTTCCTGTCAATAAAGGTCGTCAATTCTGTATTCCATTCTCTCAGGACCAAGTCTACTTTCCACAGGAGGAAATAAAATTAATCTAACCTCTAATAATATATGTAAATGTACAATTGCTGCTTGGCCCAGGAAAACGTATCTCCCACAACAGTCCTCTTGAGACTAGGCTTTTACTTTAAAGCACAATGCTAACAATGGGCTTATTAGACTTCATGGAACATCTGCAGGAGAGATTTTGTGGGCAGGAAGGGACTCCTGGTGCCCTTCTAACAGTTTTACATGCATGTATCTAGTCTATAGCAGATCTTATGCAATCCACTCATATCATAATACTTCAGTACTTACCATACTCTTGTAAAAGACAGTCAAAATAGATCACAAAATAAAAAATGCTAAAATATTTGTTTATTAAAAATAAAAAATCAAGTTTGAGTAACAATCATTCAGAACTGCAACTAGACAGTGAGATGTCAGCCATATTGGTTTATTTTCTGCATAAAAATGTACTTATATATTTTTAATTGTATAGGATCTATCTTTTGAGAAGCTGATTATTTGAAACTCTATTTCACTGGATTTTATTTTTCACATCTTAGTTTTCTAATATAGTCTAGAAATGCCAAGCTTATTGGAATGTTCTGACCTTTGAAATTAATAACTCAGTTTTAAATAATTGATCAGAGTGGTCTAATATCTAAAAGAATGTCTGATATAAGTTTTATCCACAATATTTGGGATAGCAAAGGACAATAATTTTTTTTTAGCTTTCTTACTTAAAAACACGATAAAAACTAAAAAGGGGGGATCTACTTTAAGATCTTTGTATAGAAAGTCATAACTGTCAATTTAGGTTTAAAAAGCTCTCCATTCTTGTTGTGACATTTTCTCAGCACCCAAATGAATACTGTATATATGAAAACCAGTTTCTTTGAGAATTTCATCTATTTTATAAAGTTACTTAAAATTTCATGGGAATTTCCAGTTGAATATAATCAAAAGGATAAAAATGGAATAGACATTATGACTCAGCAGTTGTTTTAGTACATGAATGCTCTAAAGGTCTTGATATTTATTTCCTTAAAAAAGGTATTTACTTTCTCATTATATATTTATAATACAAGAGAAGAAGCTAAAACATATACCCTGCAAACATTCTGTATTATTGCAAAAGGTATGGGAAGTCTACTGGTGGAGTGATGAAGACAAGAAATAAATCAAGGTCACTAGACAATAAGGTCATGGCCCTGAGTAAAGTCTGAGACAGGAACTGTATCTGGAAACTAAGAGAGATTATGGGAGTTAGTGAGACAAGTTGTGGAAAAAGCCAGATATTGTAGAACTAACACAGCCATGAATGAGAGAGTCACTAAAATCCTGTTAAGTGAAAAAAGCAGCCTGCAGCAAAATATATGAAATATTAGCACTCCAAGTAAAATGGCAGCAAAAATACTCAAAGCTTTACTATGTATAAGAGAGTATCTGCTATATGTTCTTATATTTTCCTTCTCCTATTCTCCCTCCCTATCACCTATCCCTAAATAAATACATTTGCAAAGCCCTCTAAAAGGATACATATGAAGCAAATAATAGCATTACTCTATGTGCAGACTTCCAGAGAAAGAATAAGACTTTGGTGGTGGGGGTGGGGGAGTGCTGTTGAAAGAATACTTTAGGTTTAGATATCTACTATCACTATTATTCATCAATTTTTATAAGGACAAAGTATTCATGTACTGATTTTACAAAACCCAAGAATTTAAATCTGTAAATAAAACAAAACAAATGACTAATTCAACCAACAAATAAGAAGTAAGAAGCCACAAACCTATAGGTTAGGAGTGAGTCTGCAGGGTAGAGTAACAAGTATACAGAAAGAGTTTCAGCCTCCAGATCCCGGAGTACACCTCCTCTTCTGCTACGTGCTCTCCCATTCAATAAATATTAACTGACTTACTTTGTGCCTGGGACCACACAGCTGTTGGGTCTGTGATGACTCCTGATTGTGGGGAAGACAAGCAATTACAATACATCATGATACGATTTCCTTGGTGATCTGCCCTCTGCAGTCCTGCATGCATAATAACATTTTACTTGTGCCCTACAAGGTGAGGAAAAAAATGGAGGAAAAAACCTTTGAAGGAAGGACTTAGTGAAGTGCAGAAGGATTTATAGAGAACAAGCTACTTCAATTTGGATGTTAGAAATGATGACCTGTATCAGATCACCTTGTTGTATAGAATGTAATCTCTAGAAAGGCCTTGAAATATTTCCGGGTTCTTTGAAGTTGGTCAAGACAAGCTGAACATAGTGAACCTTCAGTGAATAGACCTTCTCTGAACATAATTTCCTTCAAATGGCATCCATGGAATTGCCAGAAGAAACTACAAGACTCAGGAATGGAAACAGAAACTCCCCATAGTCTGCATGTGTCCACAGGAATTTTCACCAACTTTCAGTGCCTTGATGATATTTCACATGATCATCAAAACTGATGAGCAATTACAGTGCCCCTGGAGATGACAAATGGGTGTGCTTCTAATAATAAATATGCTGATATTGATAGATTTAAGATTGCATATATAGGAGATGACCAGTGTGTGCATTTTCATGGAATTGCTTTCTTCTAAAATTTAGCATTTTTTAGCTTAGTGTCTGTATTAATCTCCCAGCTGGCTCAAATACAGGAGATTGAAGATTTTTCCCTAAAGGTGAAGCCTATTCTGACTCCTGACCGAATCAAAGAAAATATTTGGAAATTAATTTGGAATAGCAGCTGAGATCAAGAATTAATGTGCAGTGGGTTTGAGGATGTGCCCACTAAAATTACAATATATAAAACTTGGCTTAGGGCTCTGTTTCCAGCTTGATATGCTATCAAAACCTGCCAAAATTTGAAATGGTTTCCCTTTCCTGGCCCTCCATAACTTGATTACTTTAAGTGGAACAAGGTAACAATTTTAAGTATTTGGGGCCAGATGATAACTTTAAGTAAACAAGATGATGGAAACTGGTTAAACAAACAAGAGATGGAAACTGGTTAAATAATTTCCATATCAAAATCTCCCAACAAACATAATGCCAGGATATTATCTGAGCTATCTCCTCCTTCTTTCTGAAAGTGAGATTCTTCAACTGTCAAAATGGCTGTAAAATAAAAGCAAATATGCACTTAGATAAGGAGAGACTTTATCAGGGACTATTGCAATAGGGAACATGCCTAATCATAAATCTGCAAGTGTCTCAAAATAAAAACAGAAAAAGGCCTGTGAGACAGAAAAGGTGGTTTTCTCAATGTTAACATCTTCCAAACAAAAGCAGAATATCTCAACCAGGATATTGACATTAATACACCAAGATACAGGACACTTCCATCACCACTTTTATAACCCTTTTATAACCACACCCACTTCTCTCTCACTTTCCCCGCCTACTTAGCCTGGCAACCACTGATAATTTTTCCATCTCTATAATTTTGCTATTTCAAGTATATTACAAAATGGAATCATAGGCTTTTTTCACTCAGAAAAATTTTCTGGGAATTCATTCAGATTGTTGCACAGATTAGTCATTTTGTCCATTTTTATTGTTGAGCAGCTTCCATTGTATGAATGTACCAGTTTTAACATTTCATTGTTTGAAGGGCAATTGGGTTGTATCCAATTTGGGGCTGCTATGAGAAAAGCTCCTACAAACTTTGTGTAAAGGCTTCTTGTGTGAACATAATTCTTTATTTCTCTGGAATAAGTACTCAGAAGTGCATTACTGGATTTTATGGTAATTAGATGTTTAATTTATTGAGAAAGTGAAAAAGAGTTTCCCACAATGACCATACCATTTTACACCCCCAACATACAGCAACGTATGAGTGATTGAGTTGTTCTACATCCATGTCAGCATTTGGCATTGTCAATATTTTTTTATTTTAGCCATTCTGATAGGTGTGTAGCAATACCTCATTGGAGTTTTAATTAGCACTTTCCCAGTGGTTTATGATATTGAACATTTTTCATGTTATAATTGGATTTTTTGTTACTATTGAGTTTTGAGTATTGTGTTGCAAGGGTTGTCAAGCAACAAACCACAGACTGGGTGGCTTAAACAACAGAAATTTATTTTCTTGTGTTTCTGGAGGTTAGAAGTACAAGATCAAGGTTTCAGCAGGGCTGGTTCTTGGTTTGTACATGATCATCTCCTCGCTGGGTCTTGATATGGTCTTCCCTCTGGTGTGTGTCTGTGTCTTCATTTCCTCTTATAAGGACGCCAGTTATATTGGATTAGGGCCCATCCTAGTGACTTCATTTGAACTAAATTATTTTTATAATTATGCCATTTCAAAGTCCTTGGGGAAAGGAGAATGCCCTATTAGAAGGACTGAAAGATGGTGGTCAGCCTGGCTGGAGTAAATGATAGTCCCACAGGAAGCTAGTGAGACAGACCTGCTTATGCCAGACCTAGTCAGCCACATTAGGCAATTTGAACTTTACCCTAAGAGCAATGGGAATGGCATGAGGCTGTGATCCCTCCACCTCCAAGTGCTGTCACCTTTCTTTGAGGAAGTCCACCTCTATATTTAGTGCACTGATAGTTTTTAACATGAATCAGTGTTAAACATTTCTTTTTTTTTTTAAAGATTTTCTTTATTTGAGAGAGAGAGAGGGGGAGAGATAGAGAGAGAGAGAAAGAAGGCATGAGTGGAAGGTAGGGGCAGAGGGAGAGAGAGGAGAAGACTCCCTGCTGAGCAGGGAACCTGATGCAGCACTCAATCCCAGGACCCTGGGATCATGACCTGAGCCGAAGGCAGATGCTTAACTGACTGAGCCACCCAGCTGTCCCAGTGTTAAACATTTCTGACCTAGGTGGTTTCAGATGAGAATGTCAGTATCTTTTTGTTTTTCCACTATAAGTTAGGTGTCATTTTTTTTTTTCTTTCTGGCTGCTTTTTAGACTTTTTTCTTTGTCTTTAGTTTTCAGAACTTTATAATTGGCCTTGGCATGGATTTGTTTGGATTTATTCTGTTTGGGATTTTCCCAGCTTCTTAAATTTATAATTTTTTTCTCTTTTCACAAACTTGGGAAGATTTTAACCATTATTTTTTTTAATTACTTTTTCAGCCCTGCACTTTTTATCTTCCTCTTTTGGGACTCTCATGACACGAATGTTAGCTCCGTTGTTAGAGCCCATCAAGTCTCTGAATCTGCTCATCTATTTTTCATTTACTTCCTCTCTGTTTTTCAGATTAATTTCTATTGTTCTATCTCAGAATTTGTTGATTCTTTCCTCTATTCTCTCCATTCCTATTGAGATTATTTACTGAGCTTTTTATTTTGGTTATTATATTTTTCAGTTCTAAACTCACCTTTTGGTTATTCTTTACAGCTTCTCTTTCCTTGCTCAGGGGTAGTATTTTTTAATTTATTGTAAGCTTTTAGTAATTGCTTGTTGATGCAATTTTATCATGAGTTCTTTAGGATGCTTGTTAAATAATTCCAACATCTTGCCATCTGGGTTTTGGCATCTATTAATTGCCCTTTTTCTCATTCCATTAGAAATTTACATTTTCTTGGTATTACAAGGGATTTTTCATTAAAATGTGGATATTTTTGGATTAAGTTATAGGATACTTCTGTTTTAGTTGGCTTTTCTTGACACTATTCTGGCATGCAAAGAGGGGTGCTGCCTCATTACTACCAAGTGGAAGTAGAAGTCCAGATTCCCCTTCTTGGGAAGGGGGCTCCTTGTTATTGCTGGAATGGGTGGAAGTTCTGGCTTTCTAAGTGGTTCTCATTGATGCCACAGTGGGGGTAACATCATTACTGCTGGGTGCTGATGAGAGTCCTAACTCCTCTCAGCCTCCTCTGAACCCAGCACAGCAGGAGGAGTAGAGGTGCCTCAATACTACCAGGTGGAAATTGAAGTCAAAGATCCCCAAATGTTTCCATTTATTTGACTGGGGAGGGGTAGGAGCACTCCTTACAGGTCAGGTCCTTGCTTGGCTTTCTCTAAACATACCTGGTAGAGGTGTTAGAGCTCCTTGGTACACCTGGCAAATATGGATGTTTAGGTGCCCCACTTGCCTTTGTTGGTGGGGGTAGAAATGAGGTAAGATTTTTTTCTATGTTGTTTGTCTAGAGTAGAACAGTTATTGCTTAAAAGTTTTCTGTCTTATTGGGGAGGGTATGTGCTATGGTGAGCGCTGTGAATTGTGTAAGACCGTTGAATCACAGACCTGTACCTCTGAAACAAATAACACATGATATGTTAAAAAAAAAAAAAAAAGATAGTAGGAAGGGAAAAATGAAGGGGGGTGAAATCGGAGGGGGAGACGAACCATGAGAGACTATGGACTCTGAGAAACAAACTGAGGGTTCTAGAGGGGAGGGGGGTGCGGGGATGGGTTAGCCTGGTGTTGGGTATTAAAGAGGGCACATACTGCATGGAGCACTGGGTGTTATACGCAAACAATGGATCATGGAACACTACATCAAAAACTAATGATGTAATGTATGGCGATTAACATAGCATAATAAAATAAAATAAAATAAAATGTTTTCTGTCCTGTGAGATCCTTTCTTGATCCTTTGGCTAGATAGAACAGGCTTTGGGGAGGACATTTTTGTCCATACCTGTTGATCTTTCCAGGTTGCCAGCCTCTTCATCTCCAAGCATATATGAGAAAAAAAAAACAGAAAACACAGGGTCCTTTCTCGGGCCCCAAAGTCCCTAGCCAGTCCGCTTACCCTTACCCACCTGTCAGTTTTCTGATGTTTGTTTCATATATAAATACAGGTTTCTTCACTGTACTTAGTGAAGGGAATAGAGGAATGTATGTCTATTTTATCTTCCCAGAATCAGAAGTCTCTCCTTAAGTTTTTAAGTTTAATTTACAAATTATGGTACCCTGTTTTATTCTAATAAATTCTAAAAATTACTTTTAAGATTTTTTTAGCTTAGCAAATTGAATTTCTTAAATAATGCAAGCTGCATTTATAAATTTAATACATTCAGAGTTTTTTTTTCCTTTTACCAAATTCAAATATATCTAGTAATCAAAATGTTGGCCAATACTTAAATTATTCTAATATTAAATTACTTTAATTTTCCTAATGTTTACAAACACATCCAAGTCATCTTTTACATTTTGAATTAAAACTTCTAACAATAAAATTACTTATATATTTTAATGGGAAACATAAGATTATTCTGTTGTATAATATGCCGAGGTGTCTTAAATATTTAAAATATTTAAGTAAGAATCATACTCATATTTTCTGAACTTAACAAAAGATTTGTAGTAAAATAGGCTTAATATACTTTATTATCTCTAAACATAAGTCTGAACCTTTCCGGTGAAACAAGAACTCACTAGGAAATACTTTCATTAACCCAAACATGTTGGAATTACCATTTCAGCAGCTAAATTTACACATTGAATATTTGAACAAGGGCAAAGACTCAAAGCTGTGGTTATTCAGTGATTTTTCTCATTGCAAAGACTGACACATTGAGGTCCTTACAGGTGATTGGTCTTTTCTGGATTCACGACACATCATTGTTTAATTCTTACAACTGATTGAATCTGGTATCGCATACAGCCTGTGGCTAACTTTCTTTAATGTTGAGTCTGACTTTCCAATTTTCCCATATTTTTATTATTTTTACATTTTAATTCCTTCCCACCTGGCACAAAAGGCATATTAAAAACATTTCACTATATAATATACCTTTATACTTTTTTCCCTTATTTCTGCTAACTTTGTCACTTAATTGGAGTTGATAGGTTTCCAATATTTTTTATATTTTTCCTATTGAGCACTCTTCTTCACTATACATGTACAGACAGTCCCCAACTTATGATGGTTCAACTGACAATTTTTCAATTCTATGATGGTGCAAAAGTGATAGGGATTCAATAAAAATTTCACTTCAAATTTTGATCGTTCCTGGGCAAGGGCTGTGTGGTACAGTGCTCTCTCATGACGCTGGGCAGTAGCAGCAAGCCTCAGCTCCCAGTCAGCCTCTCAATCACTTTCAGTATTCAATAAATCACATGAGATATTCAACACTTTATTATAAACTAGGCTTTGTGTCAGATGATTTTGCCCAACCGTAGGCTAACGTACATGTTCTAAGCACATTTAAGTAAGGCTAAGCTAGCTACAATGTTCAGTAGGTTAGGTATATTAATGCATTTTTGGCTTATGACATTTTCAACTTCTGATGGGTTTATCAGGACATAACCCCCTTGTGAGTAGAGGAAAATCTGTATATTAAGGGAGTATACAGTATGCTTGCTTATCCATATCCCCAGCTGCTAGTTGGACAAGTATTCCAATAGACTAGACACTAACTATTATGAATCCACTCCCTCAGTAGCTGAGTATTCATGCTACCTAGAGCCCAAAAATGATGTCTTACCCGCTAAATTAGAATATCTTTGTTCAGGTTGAGTTCACTGCAATCTACATAGAAATTATAGTAAATACAAGTTGGCATGACTTCCTGGCTTGCCATAATTCCCCAGCAGCCAGGTCTATGCTATCCTCCCTGTCTCAGGGGAACTACTTCACTCATACATTAAATCATTGTTTGTAATATGGGCTTACAGAATGACACTCTGAATTACCCATGATCTAGAAACAAGCACAAGACCCAGTCTGGATAAACATTAGCATCTCTACCACAACACTGTGTTGCAGAAATTGGAATAAGCAGTGTGTACCCGGAGTTCATTCTCTGATTTTTTTTCGAAGTGTTGCTGAGGGTAAAAGCCTCTTCTTTTTTGGTAATGAAGCTGTAAAAAGCTAAGCCTAGAGCTTCCAGTGGTTCCCCCATGATCATGTGGAAAAGTGGTCAGTGGTAGAGGAGCATTAATGTAATGTAACAGAAAGACCAGAAATGGAAGAAAGACAAAAAAAAAAAAAAAGTCCTAATGACATGAGGGTTCTGCTTCTAGTCATTTCCATTTATATTTCTGCAATTTCTCGTTACATAAGCCAACATACCCTTCAGTTTCCTAAGAGGTTTCAGGTTGTTTGTTACCAGCAGCAAGTGTGTCCTAATCACAGCTTGAAGCCTCCCTCAACTGACAGGTTAGCTTTATACTCATATTCCTTTCTACCTACTCTCATGCCCACTTGAATTATAAATACATGAGATTTATCTTAGATACTATAGCAGGTTTTAAACATTCATAATCAGAAAAAAATTATCTAATACCTAAAAGAAAGGCACCAACATGGCTTGATGTCCTATTTGTAAATTGAAAACAGTTGGCCTATTTGTGGAATTACCATGCTAGAAGGTTATGGTTATTTTTTCTTGGTTTGTGGGGTTCCCAGTAGCATTATAATGATGTAAATTAATATGATTTTATTTCCCTAGAGGATATCATCTATGCTATTCATTCACTCTAAGCCAAAACAAGTCAGAGAAAAAGTATAATTTGTCATTGTGACTTTCCAGAATTTGCTTAGCATCCCAATTCTTTACATCAGCTTTTTCTTTTCAGTTCCATTTATAGTATTCCAAAACTGCTGAGAAATTATCCCCTCAAAGAAAATAAGTTCATATTCTTAATAGCTGTGCTCAGATAAGGATACTAATCTATGCCTTACAGAATTATTCTAAAGATAAAATGAGTTGTCTTATCTCTCCAATTACCCTGAAAATCTCCTTGAGAATAAAAATCCTGTCTTCCACTTCTTTTTCCCTTACACTGTGCCAGCAAAGAATTTTCTTCTCCTAAAAGACCCACACAATTCTCATTGACCAATTAAAAGTAGAGTATAGGTGTCTTCCTGTTCTGAGCATTTCAATTCTAAAGCTCTCAGGTGGATAAACAGTCTATAGTGGGGGAAGTGAGGGGTTGTCTCAATGGTCCAGAGCAGGGTGTTGGAGTCTATACAGAGTGAAGATCCTATCACCGAAGAAAGGACAGCAAGATTTGGGGAGTCAGAGTTCAAACAATGTTGGAGCCCAAGTAAGGTGAAGAATGACCTCTTGGAATTGGGAAGGTGAGTATCCAGGAATATAGAAATAGAGCCTGAGCAGGATAGCATCCACCCAGGGGAAGAAGTGAAAACAGAGATGGGAGACTGGATACATAGAAGAAGACTGATTAATGAAAGAATAAGAGCTCCTTGAATAAATGGCTTAGTCCAGGTTTGGACAGGGAAAGTACATGAGGAGCCTGGAACATATTTTTATTTTAGAAAATAAGGAAGTGCTCAAAAAACAATGGGAACATGTCAAAAAGACAGAGTAGCCAGCTTGAATAAGCTCAAATTGGCCAAATCCAGGAACAATCTGAACATCAAAATAAATGATAATAGCAGCGGATTATAGCCCTTTGAACAAAAAAAGGAAACCATGAATCCATATGCTATAAAAACATAAATAAATAAAAAGTTTGAAAAGGGATATTTTTATAGAGTTAGAGTAACCCTCTAAATAGTACTTCTTAATTTCAAAGATTAAAAAGGGTAACTTTAAAATTGAGTCATCTGATAGATAATCACTTTTAAAAAGTGATCCAAGTGAACATCATCAGTAATGGGACAAGCTGAAACCATGCATCACCAGATAAGGAACAATGAAAGAAACATAGCATCATTTCTGTAACATTCCTGCCAAAGAGGAATAGCTTGACTCTAAATATAAGGAAACATCAGATAGCTACAATTTGAAAGTTATTCCACAAGACAACTAGACTTTAATCCTCTAATATGTCAAGGTCATGAAATGAAGGTAAGCTTAAGGAACTGTTGCAGAATAAAGAAAACTAACAACTAAATGCATGAGTGATTCTGAACTAGACCCCTTCATCATTTATAAATTACATTATTAGGGAAATTGGCACAATTGGAATAGAACCTGGTAAAATATATCAGTGCTAACTTTCTGGTTTTGAGGGTTATGTTATGGTTATTTAAGAGAATGTCCTTGTTTGTAGGACACAATACTAAATATACTATATATATAGTATATATATGTATATGAATAATAGTATACTACTTCTAAATAATACTAAGTACTATTAAATACTGGTCTTGTTTGTATGACTAAAGTATTTGAGTGTTATAGGGCATTAGGCTGTCAAATTAATCTCAAATGGGACAGAAAAAAATGTTCTTTGTTCTGTAAACCCAACTAGAAAAGATTGTTTGTTACAAATGCAATAAAAAAATATCATTTACTAACATTATAGGACATTAAAATACCCTGTAATTAAAAAACTTTACATATATACACAATAAGAACTACAGGTATTGTTTATTTCATATACTGCTTATCTACACAGTTAATTGTGCTTTTAGACAGAAATCAAACATTATCTCTTAGATAAAAATCAAGCCAACTTCTATAAAATAAAAATACAGAAACAAGTAATTTGTTTGTGTCAAGTAATTGTGTTATATAGCTTTATAAGATGCCTAAGAAATTTGGTTCCACTTTTTACTTTTCCCCTTTGCTTTGCCATCAGGTAAGTGGCATTTGGAGATAAGAACACAGTTATTTCAATTCCTTTACACACCACATTGCAATTGTGATTTCACTTGTCTGTCCACCACATGGTGAGCACCTCAAGGACAGGACCCTTGTGTTGTTTAGCTTTGTGCTTCTTTCAAGCAAACATAATAATTAATAAAAGGCTTTTTTCATGGATTTGGGGGCAGTCTGATGAGGGATAGGAATGATCATTATCACTTGAAATGAACAAGCTGTGCTAATGGAAGGTGCCCTCAGGGCACATCAATACACCTAAGGCGGGTGTGAAGGTGAGAGTGAAAGGGAGAATCTATATATTGATGCAATGGTGAAAATGGAAAATTTAGAGCACCATAGGCATCAATTTTTAATCTATAGGTAATATATGTTCCTTCTCCTCCTTATTCTCTTCTATGAGAACAGCCTTTGCCTCAGAGGTAGGACCCTGAGATCTTTATACTATGTGACTCTCCATGGCCATAGCTTATTGGGCACGGAGTGGACACCTAACCACTAAAAACTATCTAGAGGCTGGACTGGGCCAATTAAATTCTTTCTTCCAGGAATTCAGAAATGGAACAAACTACAGGCATTGGGCTAGTGAATATAGGTAAAGAAGCTGAAAAACTGGCCTAAGGAAAGAGGGAAAAAAGGGATGGGTGCAAAAAGACCAATCAATTCCATAAATAAACTAAAAGTGCTGCCCTGCCCAAATTTTCCAGGACTGGTTCTAGTCCCAAACTTACTTGTCCTTGGCTTTCATGTGATGTATTGAAAGAGGAGGATATTTTGAGGAACCTCAACGAGGTAAATTTAGCTGGAGCACTCTGCAAATTAGAGAGGGATAACAGGTCAGAGAGGCAGCCATGAACTTTGTGAGCCCTACTAAAAATTCTAGATTATTCTGAGTAAAATAGAAAGCCACTGGATGTTTTGTTCTTTTTGTTTATTTGCTTTTGGTCTTTAACACAAGAAGCGAGTAAAGTATGCCTGTAGCTTGATGAATTGTACATTTACCTCCCCACACACATATATATATGCAAGCACCATGTAACTACCACCCTGATCAAGTATACCACACTTCTAGAAATCCAACAGTCTGTTCCCATTTAATATCCCTTCTCCCCTCAGATGTAACTACTAATTTGACTTCTATTAAGGAGACTAGTTTCTCCTGGTTTTGAACTTTGTAGAGAAGATAAAATAGGCAGTTTTTGCTTCAATTTTCTTTTGTCAATATATCTTTGATACTTTCCATGTTTTGCACATACAGATTTTTTTGAGATTGCCAAGATCATATGAATATATCACAATTGATCCATTCTTCAATTGTTGGGCATTTAGGTGGTTTCTAATTTGAGACTATTGTGAATAAAACTGCCACAAATATTCTTGTACATGTCTTCTTTTGTACATATGCACTCATTTTTTATTGGGTGTATAACTAGAAGTGGAATTGTTGGATCATAGGGTAAGTATATTTGGATTTGGTAAAAACCACTAAAGAATTTTCTAAAGTGAATACACCAATTTATACTCTAACCAGAATGTATCACATATGTATAATGTGTAAATATATAATGTCCTAGCTAAGACTCAATATTATCAGGCTCTTTAATCTGAGTCATTATTTTAAGAGTATATTAGTATTGCATTATAGTTTAATTTGTATTTTCTTGATGACTAACAAAGTTGAGCACCTAGCCATTTGATCATCTTCTGTTTTGAAGTGTCTGTTCAAGAATTTTTGCTCACTTTTATTTATTAATTTTTTTTTTCATTTGGTTGGTTGTTTTTAAAAATTGAGTTGTAGAGGGGCACCTGAGTGGCTCAGTCAGTTAAGTGTCTGCCTTCTGTTCAGGTCATGATCCCAGGGTCCTGGGATCGAGCCCATGTTGGGCTCCCTGCTCAGCAAGGATCCTGCTTCTCCCTTCCTCCCTACTCTTTCTCTCTCACTATCTCTGTCGCTCTCTGTCTCTCTCTGTCTCTCCCTCAAATAAATAAATAAATCTTTATAAAAAAGTTGAGTTGTAGAAGCTCTTCATTTATTCTATATGTAAATCCTTTTTGAGGTATACATTTCCAGTAACTTCTCTCAGTATGTGCCTTGCTTTTTCACTTTCTTAATGGTGTATTTTAGTAAATAGAAATTTCTATTTTTAATTAAGTCCAATTTATCGATTTTTTTATTCTTATGGTTCGTGCTTTGGGGTCCTATTTGAGGAGGTTATGCCTACTCTGGAGTTTCAGAGGTACTCTATTTTTATAAAAGCTTTATTATTTACTTTACATATTTATATAATCTAGTGATTGAGTTTTATTTATGGGTTGAGAATGGTTAAGGTTCATTTGTTTCCATATGGATATCCAATTGATCCAGCATTATTTGTTGAAAAACATTCTTTCTCAGTTGAAGAGCAATGGCACTTTGTTGTATATCAAATGAATATATTTATGGAATTTCTGTTCTGTTTCACTATTTGTTCATCCTTGCACCAACATCACAGCATCTTAATTTCATTCTTTTGTGATAAGTCTCAAAAATTTACCAATATGAATCCATTGACTGGTTTGTCTTTAAGATCATTTTGGCTATTCTCTGTCCTTTGCATTTCCATATAAATTTTAAAATCCATTTCTAAAATTTTATACACACACATGTTAACACAAACTCTCTCAAAGAAAGAAAACCTGCTGGAATTTTTACAGGATTATACTGAGTCTGCAGCTTAGTTTGGGAAGCACTGACACCTGAATAATACTGAGTCATTTAATCCATAAGTGTGGCAAACCTATACATATACTTACAGAGTCATTAATTTCTCTCAACAATATTTTGCAGTTTTCAGTGTATAAGTCTCCTATATCTTTAATAAGATGTTTTTGATGCTATGGTACATAGTATATTTTAATTTTTTTGTGATCTGTAGTTTGTATACTGAAAGATTATTTACTTTTGTACACAGACTTTGTATCCTTTGTATATTGACCTTGTATATATGAGTACACACAATTTGGATTCTTTTATATTGATCTTGCTAATTCATCTAATAATTCTTTTTTTAAAAAAAGATTTTATTTATTCATGAGAGAGAGAGCAAGAACAAACAGGGGGAGTGGCAGGCAGAGGGAGAAGCAGGCTCCCCACCCAGGAAGGAGCCCTATGTGGGACCTGATCCCAGGGCCCTAGAATCATGACCTGAGCCAAAAGCAGACACTTAACCGCTCAACCACATGGTCGTCCCATTCACCTAATATTCTAATAGTTTTTTGGTAATGTCTTTCAGATTTTCTATTATACAATCATGTCATTTGCAAATAATGACAGTGTTCTTTCTTCCTTTCAAAATTTTTATCTCTTATTTATTATCTTGCCTTATTGCCCTGTCTAAACTCAACAAAAGTTTTTAGGTAGGGGAGACACAGGATAACATATCCTTGCTATTTGAGGTAAATAGTTCACAAGGAAAAGAGTGGAGAGGGTTCAGCTCCTATTTCAATAATTTAGGCCAGTGATGATGGTGGCTTTGACTAGGGAGCTTGCTGAATGGGTGGGAAGAAGTAATCACATTCTAGATATTCTTAGAATGTAAAATCAATAGGAATTTTTTAAAAGATTTTTATTTATTTGAAAGAGAGAGAGAGCATGCGCGCATGTGCATGAGTGGGGAGGGGGCAGAGGGAGAGGGAGAGAGACAAAGATTCTTGGCTGAGCACAGAACCAAGCACTGAGCCAAGTGAAGCACAGGGCCAAGTAAGGCTCCACATGGGGCTCCATGTGGGGCTCGATTCCAGAACCCTGAGATCATGACCTGAGCCAAAGTCAGATGCTTAACCAACTGAGCCACACAGGTGTCCCATCAACAGGAATTTCTGATATGAGGTATGATCATAAGGGGAGCCCTGAAGGACTCCAGCTTTTCATGTTCTTTGAACAACTACATAAAGGAGTTGCAATTTACTAAGAGGAAAAGACAGGGAAAATCAAGTTGTAGAACTAGGAACAGAAATTGCGTATTCATTTTTGAGAATATTAATTTAGAGTTATCTATTAGATTTCTTAGTAGATAGGTTGAGTTCATGGCTATACATAACAATCTAAAGTTTAGAAGAAAGGTTTTTGAGTCCTTTAGATATATATTTGGTAATCATCAGCATGTAAATGATATTTAAAACTACAGAGTATTTGAAAGAAATGTAGTTAAAGAAGAGAAAAGGTATAAAGAAAACTGTAGGATATTCCAATATTTATAAAATAGAAGGATTAAAGAAAAATAGTAAAGCTATTTTAGGGTTCCTGGGTTTGCTGTCAGTATAGCATATGACTCTTGATCTCTGTGTTGTGAGCCCAAGCTCTATTGTTGGGTGTAGAGATTACTTAAAAACAAAATCTTAAAAAAGAAAGAAAAATAGAAAAGCTTAATGAAGAGGAACAGCCACTAAAGTGAGTGAAAAACCATGATGTTATGTTTATCTTAGTAGTCAATAGAGTAAAGTGTTTGAAAGTCAGAAAGAATGATCTATTATGTCTAATGTTGCTGATAGTTCTAGTAAAGTGAGTACCAAGAATTGATCATTGGACTTAACTACTTGGAGGTTATTAAATAATAGGAACTGAAATCCAGATCGGTGAATCTCCCACAAAATGATTCTACTTAAGTAAAAAGTCTATCTACCACAAGTAGAGCATATAACTTAAAATCAATGAACTCAGTGTCATCTGTCAACATGAATGTATTATTTTTAAGTTAGAAAAAATTGTTAAGTGCTTACTTAAATCAGTAAAAGTTTCTAAATGGAAATTTTCTTTTTCATCATTATCTTCAAGTTTGGTCAAAGTCTGTCTTAATCCCCTAGTCTTTTCTGTCTGCATTTTCCCCCATCTTTGAGTTCTTCTTCTTCATCCAAAGCAATAAACACTCTAATGACCAAGGAGAATTGTGTTATGTCTATTCACTCTGAAATGTGAAGAGCTTATTGTATTCATCTTCCCAAAAGCACTTAGATTTTAAAATAGAATTATTAGTCGAAAGTAATTTTAATACATAGGAGTACAGCACTAATGGTGGGATTTTAATCATTACCTTGGTTGATTTTATGGGTCTTTCATATCATGGCACCTGGCAGCCAATGGTTGAAATAAAGGTAAACATTCCTGAAGAACTGAGGCACAAACTGCAAATATTCTATTATTATTATATATCTTTTAAAATTAATAAGGAGAGTTATTGTTGAGAAAAATTCCCAAGCCTAGATCTGATTCCCACAGTAAAGAGAAAAAATTGTCTTCTTATGTCCTACAATAACATGACTCTGTAAGTTTCTCTTGACTCCTAATTTCTTACATCCTTTCCAGATGTATTTCCAGTTACATGAATACATATATCATTGTAATATTTATTTAGGTCTCTTATTAGAATTGTTTCCTTAGATTAAGACATGACTGTTTTTAAATGACCATATATTTCAGCCTCCAAATACTTATCAGGTGCATTGTCACTAATTTTTGTTAATGATTCATAAAGCATGTGCACATAATACTCAAATGTTCTCTTTTATAAAATTTGCTGGTGCAAAAGCAAAAGTCAATTCAATTCAGCTCGATACATTCCTTTCTTCTTTGGCTAAGTCTTCCCTTTTAACCCACTGCCAAAGACTGACATCGTTTACCTTAATACAAATAATCTAATTCAATCAAACTAATTTTTAAAATTGAATCAAAGAGGCAGTTTTTGACGTATGATTCAGATAATTGACCTCAAAGACCAAATTTACCTACTTGAAAAAATATAAGTAAATTCATTCTCCATCTCAGAATAGGTTAATGATTAAGTATAAGAGCATTGTATAAAGTAACAGATGTAATATTTTTTCTTCATGTATCACCACAGCTCCTGGTCAGACCTTTAGAGATAAGACATTTAGAGTATCCTTTAAGAAGCCTAACTTTTCTACACATTTTACAGAGACTTAAAAAATTATCTATTAATTAAAACCCTTAAGCATTATGTTTACTTTCAGGAAATATGAAATTCAATAAATCAAGCAAAATTTACCATAGCTCAGCTACAGCAGACCTATATAAAACATTTCAAAAGTTAGATCATGAAATACTTACTAGGCTTCATTCGTATTCCCCTGAAAGTGTATTTCCATTTACTAAAACTAAGGTTATATTATGAAGGAAGATGCTTTTTAAATTCTGATTTGTCTCACTTTGCTATAAATGTAGGAATATTTGAATCCTTTTCCTAAGGAAATGATATAAAGCAAATAAAAAGGAAAACATTCTATTAAAGGTAGAGAATGTATTCAACTTGTCATCTAAAATAAGATTTTTTTTCAAGTTACCAGATTCAGGGGTTATTTACTCCCCTGAAATACTATTAAAAAGGCTATTCCAGAGATATTTGCAAATAGACTCAGATAAGGATGTTCATACTCTAAACTATTTTTCAGGGTAATTTAGGAAACAAGCAACCTTTAGTAGTGAATTAAATTGTAACCTAATTTTCCCAACTTCCTTTGGGATAGCAACTTCCAGGAAATTGCTGTGGTAAGTCAAACTCAGAAATTTGGTTCTCAATATTGTAATTAAACTTTTTAAAATCAAGAAACAGCAAAACTGCAGAGTTATTTATTTTAAATAGTTTAACACCTACATTGAAATTTTGTAAGCAAATCAATATAGAACATTTTTGAGGGTATTGTGATCTATATCAACTAAACCATTTTTAAGGCAATTATAATTGATTACATAACTGGAAGAAGTAATAGTAGAACTGAATTATTGGTCCTGGAAGTGTGAGGGGAAAAGGATGAGGGCCTGTACAAGGAGAGGGAGAAATCACCTAAAAGTTTTATGCAAGATTCTTCAATTCTGTATTAGAAAAAGAATAAAGAAAAAAAACCAAAAAACAAAAACTTGTTGCAATGTGTGAGGTAAGGGACACACCTGTTTGGGTCTTTAGTCTGAGCAGAAAGCACAAAGAAAACGTCTCTCCTGTGAACTCCTAACTACAAACTAGCCCTCACTTAGCTTTAGGCCTTCATTCCTACTACCCAAGTGATTCACAAACTGCAAGACAAAGATTTAATTTTAAGTAGTCCCTGACCAGGCACCAGCCATTTGGTTAGAAGCAACATTAGAATCTCTTCGGAGAAATACACTTTTAAACAGGCCTCACAGAATAAAGTTCCAAGGCCAATGAGCTCCAAATCACAAGACATACTTGGAAACAAACCACCAGGGAAAGGGATCAGCAGCAGTGACAAAATCACACATTCAAAAGTTTCAAATATTTTGTCAGCTACAGAATATAAGATGACTATGTTTAATCAAATAAAAGACGATTTTAAATATATGACTATGGGGCAAGAGACTATAAAAATTGGCCAAATGTGTTTCAAAAATAATAAAACAAAGAGTATGAAAATAAAACCATACCAAATGAAGTTGAAATTCAACAAATATTTTTAAACATAAAATTTGAAGAGCCAAGGAGAGAATTAGTGAAATAGAATATAGTAATAAAGAAATTACCCATAAAGAAGCACACTAACATAAAGAAACAGAAAAACAGTAAATAGATCTTAGGAGACATGGAAGAAAAAGAGAGAAGTTTGAACATTCATCTAATTGGATGTACAAAAGGAAACAAAGAGAATGAGGTGAGGCAAAATTTAAAAATCCCATAATTGCTGTAATCTCCAATCATCAGATTCTGGGAATCCTAAAGTGTTTCTGGCATAATTATAAAAGAAAATGGATACCAAGGCACAGAATACAGAAATTTCTGAACACCAAACCAAAAAGATATTTTAAACACAGCCAGAAAAGAAAGAATAGGATAGATGATTTTGCAAATATTAACCTCACCTCTAAGGGAGCAGTATACTTCCCTGTCATATTGATGCTGGGATTCTCTGTGTGTCTTCCTTTGGTCTCATGATGGGCAGAGTATTTTATTTGAGGACAATCCCTATCACTTGTTTTGGCTAATGGACATTAGCAGACATGTCCACAAATAGAGACTTAAAGTATAATTGAAAAGTTGGGCATGACTTCTCATTGCTTCCTCTTTCCATGAAAGGACATGTCTAGGCTAGCCCACCTACACAAAGGAGAATATGAGACAGCAGACTTGTACCCAACATGTCTTGGACCAAACCCAGTCAGTACAGACTTTATCAGCAGACCTCCCCAGACAACCCCACAAGAATACATGATTGTTTTTTAAGCCCCTAAGCTTTGTGGTTGTTTTGTTATACAACATTATTGAGGCAAAAGCTAATTGCTATATACATTGACTAGAAGTGGGTTGCTGCTGTAACAAAAACCTAAACTACGGGGCGCCTGGGTGGCTCAGTCGTTGAGCATCTGCCTTCGGCTCAGGTCATGATCCCAAGGTCCTGGGATCGAGCCCTGCATCAGGCTCCCTGCTCCACGGGAAGCCTGCTTTTCCCACTCCAGCCCTCTCTCACTGTGTCTCTCTCTGTCAAAGAAATAAATAAAATCTTAAAAAAAAAAAAAAAAAAAAAACTAAACTCTCTGGCAGTGGATGTGGCACCAGGTAGCAGTCAACAAGGGAACCATTATAGGAGGCTGGAAAAATGGTGGGAACTGTGGAGAGAAGCTAAACAAGTGACAACCTATGTTACGGAGAGGAAAAGTACTTGCTAAAAACATTGTGTGAGATGATGTGAAAGGTAGAGTGTGCATATAATAAACTTGTAGAATTGGGGAGGAGAACCTCAGGTAAGATGAAAATGCATGAATGGTTTTGTTTGCTTTGTTTTGTTTTACCAGCTGCATTTGATTAAAAAAGTACGAGAGAGAGAGAAAGAGAGAGAGAAAAGCAGGGCGGTGGTGGTGGTAGAGGGGGGGAATGTGATAAGGAAACTAGCCAGATGGTAAGCAAAATTTAGTGAGCATATAGAAACCTACTTAATTTCAGGATTGAAACATGAAGTTATTTTCTACCAAATCAAAGGTGTGACCATTATACTTTGATGCCTTGAAAAAGACTAAATTCAAGGTTTCTCCAGTAAAAGAAAGCTTCAAGGTAAAAACCAAAGGTGGGGTTGTAATACCCTTTGCTTTTCACTAGTCCTTAAGCTTGCCATGATTCTTAGTTTGGTTGTGTGCCTCACAACCTTACTCATGAAATTCCTGTGTTATTTGTGGCCTTCCTTTAAGGCTATTAGTGGCTCTCATTAGCCATTAACTTTCACAAAAGACATGGGAGTTGCATTAGTTTCTTAGGGATGCCATAACAATTTACCATGGGCTAGGTGGTCTTAAACAAAAATTTATTTTCTCACAGTTCTGGATGCTAGAAGTATAAAATCAAGGTGTTGGCAGGGCCATGCTCCCTCTAAAGGCTCTAGGGAAGAATCCTTCTTTGCCTCTTCCTAGCCTGGGAGTCCTTGGATAACTGTAACAGCATGCAAAGGTACAGAACTGATGAACAGCTAGGTTTGTGCGAACAGTTTGGCACTTCTGTATCATGAAAGCCCATTGGAGGGACTGATGAGAGGGGATACTGAAAACTTGGGCAGCGGCCAAAGAATGGAGGGCCTTGAAGGCCAAATTAGCAGCCTGGATGTTCTCTTTTAAACAAAGGAGAATTATAGAAGGATTTTTAAGCAGAAGAATGTACCACAATCTGATCTATCTAGCAATTAAAATATACTTGCAAACATGATGGCAGCCTCTATACATCTCAACTTGGTTTATTTCCTTTCATCTCTCTATAAAATAAGCATGCTCCTTAGACTTGCACAATCCAAACCACACTCTCCTTTTGATTAATGAATATATCAAATGGGACAGTGTCACAGTTCTAACCAAAAGGTACTGTATCTTACTCTATCCTACATAGCCAGGAAAAAAAAAAAACTTATATAATAATCTAAATAAGATTATATAATCTTTATATATAATATTTCCTAAGTATCAAAATCATGCTTTTTATTCCAGCATTTATACCAGCTCCTCCTTTCTTATAAGTAAGTATACACTAATTGCTTTATTCTTGTTGTCTCATTATTTTTCCAAGTATTCAAAGTTAAACTTGCATATCAAGAGTCTGCATTACCAACCTAGAGAAGTCTTTTTTAAGTTCAAAAAACAAATTCACAGAGTTATTGAAGAGTCAAATCACCTTGTATTTTGCAACAAAATCTACATTACAAATACAAGTAAAATAATCACATATATTGCTACATATTGCAATGTGACAATGTCACTTTTTTACTTCTGTGAAAAAGGATGAGTCGCACACCAAAATAGAATTGTTAAAATATTCCTTTTTCTGAATCTCCATCAGGCTCATTGCAGGTGCAATTGGTCCCTTGTGTTCTCAGAAAAAAGAAGCAAGTGGCCAATTAAAGTGTGAATGAACCCACTGAATGGTAAATTTTGGCAAGCCTTAAGTTGCAGATGTAAAAAATTGGCTCTGACCTACTTAGAAAACCATGACATGCTCAGAGAAATAAACAGGAGAGGACACCTTGATATTGGCTTGGTCTATTATAACTATGATGAGAGGAAATAAAACCAGCAGATTTCTCGCTGACAGAAATCTCTTTGTATAAAACCGTGGCTTTCAGAACAGTTTCATTTTCTTTAATATTTAATATTATTGGTATGTGTGACCACCTCTTCTGGCGATGTATACATTTTACCAACAAAATCACAAAACAGTGAGAAAAAAACAGGGATACAAATTAATATTTGGTCTACTCAGCAGCAAAGCCTCCATGTGACAGAGCTGTTTTAGAATTCTGGTGTGTTGGAGTCATAACTCAATATGTCTTTTGACAGGAGACAAATTTAACCCTTCCTTTTTTAGCAATAACAATATTTAAACATTGTCTTGCTTTCAGACTATAGTTGAATGTTCATCCTGGTTAAAAAAAAAAGAGTTGTGTGTATGTGGGTTTGTGTGTATATGCATGTGTGTTTGGGAATTTGCGAGGGGCAGATAGCTGGAGAGACATACCAACATTCATAGCAAGCCTGGACAAAAAAAAAAAAAAATCCTACTTCCTGGCATATTTAAATACTACCTTCATTGAAAATAATACCTGACTCCAGGAAAGCTATGAAAAGCTTTTGTTTAATGCTATAGATGGAGAACTAGAAGTCCTGTAAAACCTCACTTGG
Source organism: Neomonachus schauinslandi (assembly GCF_002201575.2). Taxonomy (NCBI): domain Eukaryota; kingdom Metazoa; phylum Chordata; class Mammalia; order Carnivora; family Phocidae; genus Neomonachus; species Neomonachus schauinslandi. Next base: position 87,530,941 of record NC_058403.1, on the reverse strand, counting down.
AGCTAAGAATTAAGGAACAACCTGATGTAAATGGAAAAGATCCAAGCATCAGTCACAGCACTTAGGGCCAAATCCCTGAGACCAAATTCTTCTAGTTCATAGGTGAGCAAGCCCACACACATGCGCGCACGCACACACAGACACACACAATGAGTCAGGGTGCCTTCTTTCTTAGTGTGATTTAATACTTGTAGTTGTTGGTAGCATTCCAACGGGGAGCACACATCCTTTTCAACTCTTGAGGTAAAAAAATCTAACTGGCAATCAGAAATCCTGCCTTTTAATTCCAGCCTTACCATTAATTTGGTGAACCTGTGCCAGTCACATGACTTCTTAAGTCTGATTTTCCTTAACTTGTAAAATCATCAGGTTGGACTCAGTGAAGTTCCATCCACTTGTTATATTCAGTGATTCTACACTTGGCAGTAAGTGACAGGTGTATCTTCTGTATTACCATCCTATCCTACCTGTTTATTTCTTTTGCAGCAAATGAACTAAAGTATCCAAGAAAATCACTGTATAGTGTTTATTTGAAATAAACCCTGACTCAAATTTTGATCAAACTCACTAGGCCAATATTGACTAAAGAACTACTTTATCTAATCAAAAAACTCAGTCGTTGCAACTTCTTACTCACTACTCCACATTATTGTAGCGAACCCTTTGCAAGTGACTGAAGAGAGCACTTATATTCTTGCACTGACCCAGAATGTATGCCCTGCAGAGGCAGTCTGTTCCTTCCTCAGACAATCTGGACTCGCTATTTCCCTTCTATTGAGCTCAAACATAACTCTCTATGGCTTCTACTTATTTTTCTTAGCTCTAATCTTTTGGAGGGCTATACATAACAAGTTTAATCCCTCTTCTCCATGACAACTCTTAAAATCATTGAAAATAGCAATCATATCTTCTCTAATCTATCTTCAGTTCTCTCCACTACTCCTAATATGAGAGATAATATCCCCTTATCGTCATCCTCTAAATGTGTTTATATCCCACTTAACATGCAGATCCAAGCACAAAAAATAGTTTGATAAGTCCCAAGAAAAGCAGTTCTTTTGCCCTTGTTGTGGACAAATTCTTGGTAAAAGATTAAGAATAACTACATCACACTATTTACTCGCATAGGGTATACAATGAACTAGGCTAAAATCTTCTTAAATGTATTGCTGTTAAGCCAAATTTCTTCCTTCCCATATTTCCATTTTAACAGTTGGTTAAAATGGAAAAGATGAATCAACCAAAAGTAAAGAGGTTTCCAACAACAGAACTCTGATTCATGCTAAGTGATATCTGGGGGATTTCAAAATCAAAATGTTTTGGTATCAGCTTGGATGTGTGGTCTTCTGTTTGGGGTTCCTTCCCATTTTTTCAACTGAAAAACTAAGAATTCTTCTGTGTATACTTTTAACATAGACCACTTTCTCTTTCACCTCTGTGCACATGTGTTATAACAGAATGAACAGAGTAGAAGCAAATGCCTCACAGGCCTCAGCTCTCATGGAAGATAATGATACATTACATAATAACACATACAAAAGGTTTTGACGCTTAGGTCACTAGGAATAAAACACAGAAGAACTGTCTCTCTGAAATGCATAAAAACATGACAGTCTTAGTGTTAATGAAACACAAATACCTTTTTCCTTTACAGAAATATACCAAGAAAGCCTCAGTGCTGATTTATGAGTCCTTCAACAGGACATTCCCTGGGTCTTTGATGTGATGGAGTGGTTATACCTCCACAACATGGAAGAAAGGATGCCTTACTTCCCAGCAATTTACTACAAAATAAAAAGTAGTATATAAATAAATAATAGCAACTAAGTGGTGTTGATCCAATTCTCTTGTATGGTCATGAATCTAAAAAAATTCAATGTGTTTTTGGACTATTTCTTTAGAAGACTTAAATAATGCTTATCTAAAAAGAAAGTGACTTAACTTTTGAATCTGACCTAACTTTTGAATCTGACATTTAGGATATACAGGCCTAACTTTTTAAACTCAAATGAGAAGCATTTAGTGTTTGGCATATATTATAATCACAAGGAAGCAGCCAAAACAGAGTTTATCTCATATAATTTGCAAACTGTCGTGATAGCAAGAAAATCAGAATCAGGGCAGTTGCTCTTTTCTAATAGGTCTACCCAGTGCTTTGTTTAATTCGCTTAAGTCACCTTAATTATAACAATGCTCCTGGGTATTAAGTGCTCTCCAAATGCACATTGTTCTCCAGTTCCTGAGCTTGGCATAACCCACCCTTGAATTCCTTTCATTGATATGAGTTTCCTATAGCTTTGGTCAGTAAGACAGACTGTTAATCCTTGCCTTTTAGAGAGTTGTAAAAACCCCTTCTAGAAATTGTCTTTTCCCCACCCTCTGCTTCAGAACTAGGGAGGAACTTAGGTCAAAGTGATAAACTTCTTAAACCACTGAAGGTGAGTCTGACCATATCTCTGATTTGAAGAGCTTCTTGCATCACCACCTAGAGTGCATATTCTGAGAGGTGGTCAGTTTGGAGTATCAGAGTCAGCATCTTATGACCTGATCCATTTCTCTTACTTTAATTCTCTTCATTCTTTAGCAGTTTGATAGAGGCAACAAAATTCCTAAACTATCTCCAAATTTCTTGTGTCCCAGACACTCTCAATGAAGAAGACAATTCTCCCCTACTCTAGACGAGCACTTAATCCCACAGCTGCAGAGACCCAATCCTCCAAAATTCCCAAAGCCTCCTGAAAACTGGTCCTAGTCTCCTGAGGTTTATATGCCAACAACCCCAGGACATTTCGTTTAGCTACCAAAGTCATGATTACCAACTGATCATTGTTCAGGGGTCCTGTTCACCTCTGATTTATCAAACCAAAACTCAGGACATACTCTCCCACAAATAGCTAACACCTATCAGGACAAACAGCCTTGTCCTTATATTTTATAATTATCACTTCAAGTAAGATTTAGCTTGGAAACAATTCCTTAACCACTCAAAGGTATAAATATGTTATCATTAACTCATTTCTATCAAGCAGAACACCCGATGTCAAGCACTGTTAGAGATCTTTTTGATGACTAATAAGACAATTGTTCTCCTGATGTAGGACCTATACAAAAAGTGCTTGAGACTAAATTTGTAGTACAAGGTAGTTCAATATTTTGACATGAACTGGCTCTCTAAAGTTCTTTTGTAGGAGCAAAAGGCTGTAAGTCAGGTGAGTATTTGTACACAGAGGGCTACAATTAATGCCCGCATATTGCATGAGTAGACTAGGGATTTGTTTGTTGTGGGGACAGAGTATAATAAATAAATATCTTGGTAAACAAGAAAGGCCAAAATGCTCATGTTCAAGAACACAGACTTTAAAGCCATAATACATGGATCTGAATACCAGCTATACCCCTTTCCTAGCTTTTTGACTTTGGGCAATTTAAGCTTGCTGTGCCACAATTTCATCATCTATAAAATATGGATGATACTAGTATAAGTGTTATAGTGAAAATGATAAAATTCTCCAACAAAGTACTAGTTAGCACTTGTTGAAGTGTTGTCTAACATGCTTATGAAGAAATCAGCAGAAAATACCTATGAAGGAATGTTGAAATAAAATTGCAGATTGGATGTAATGTTTGCTAGATTCACTTTCAACAGAGCTATAAAATCATATCATCTTTGGAGTTGATCTATCCCTGGGACTATCAAACTATGGGCACTTACTACTATCCGCAGGTCAACCTCTAACCTCAAAAGGACAAAAAATAAATGCACATTTGTTAGTCATGATTACTAGTCAAAGTTCCATCCTCTGCATTTGTCAGATGATGCTCAGATGTGCTTACTAAAAAATGATCTAGCATGAAATTTTTAAAATCAAGAAATAATCATTTTGCCCTATCTCCAAGTGTGGAATAAATAATTTTTAGCAGCTCTGCTATGATTTTTATGTAAGTTCATAAGTGCAAAGTACTTAGAAAAGTATCTGGCACAGGGCTCAATAAAATACCCCATACCTGTATCATAGCAAAAATATATGGTCTATGGAATCTCTGTGATATTCTAAAAGGCCTTATATCATTTGCCTGCAATATTTCTTTAGCGATACCATAGGGATGGTTTGGTTGTGGATCCATTCCATAAGAAGACTTTTGTTTCAGAGTTGACATCTTTTATGTTACAAGAAATTTAGACAGCAGCTTAGGGGTATGCTTGTGCTTAAGCTCTTATTACAACTGTTGTATACACACAATTTAATTCTTAAAAGCCAACTAAGGTAGAATTTCTATACTTTTCTAGAAGCATTGGCCTTTCTTAATGAAGTTTGCCAGAGGGAAAAGTCAAGTGGCAAAATCGAGGAGAGAAAGGTTCAAACTAATTTGAATGCCTTAATACGACAATCATTTATAGTTGGGGTCAAATGTTGAGGAACTTACTTTTTTATTTCCAAAATACCTGGGCACTATTATATAGGCATATTTTCCTATTTTTTCTACCCACTGTATAAACTTAGAAAAAATAAGGAGATTTACAAACTCATACTATATTCATAATCCATTAAAATAACATATATTTTCTTAGGGAGACTTCTGCAGCTACCAAAATTCCAAAACCCAGTTTACCTCAAACAATGTTAAAGATGGTATTTAATACTGGAAAAGGATTATACCACAACCACTTATTCAAAGTCTTGTTTAGTGTCAGTATCTATTCAATTTTGCATGTCCCTAGCTTGATGGAAACTAACTACCTCACAGCACTCCATAAATATTTATATTGTAATCCATTATTGATATCTTCCAAACATTTTACTATAGCTTGCTAATGGCTATAATATGACATTTCTGGGTGGAGTTGAACCATTATTTTAATTTTCTTTCCAAAAGAGATGCTTTGCACACATTAAAAAAAAAAAAATGCCAGCGCTAGCATTTAATCGGGACCATCACTACCAACACACAACAAAGACAAAGTTATCTAAATCAAGATCTGAAAATGAATCAAAGAATGTTTACAAGAATATTTTAACATAAAAATTCAATTTCCCTATTATGTTAAAATCTTTCTAACTCATTGGTACTGTGACCCCTATGCTCAGATGAGCTCATTTAGATCTTCCAAAATCACTATAATATAGGAAATATTTCTAAATCTTTATTTTACAGATGAACAAAATGAGCAGTTCAGAGAGGCTAAATGACTTTTGCAAAGCCACACAGCTTTTGCTGGGGTCCCAACCCAGGCTTTCTTCCGCTGATGCCCCTCGTGCCCATAACTAAGACTTTGCCAGAAGCATATCCTTTTATTGATATTCCTTGTGTTATACATATGCTAAAGCTTCACCTACCCTACAAATACAAATTATATAATTGTATTCTTGTCTACCACCTAAAATGAGGCCATCCTATATGTTCCTAGTGTTTGAGTTTGTTTCAGTCTTTACTGCAACTGTTTTCTGTTTTAGACTATCAATTCACTAAACCACCATTAATATCTTGGAAAGGGAGGGTAAGTAGTTTGCAGTATCAAGACAGAAACTACTGGATAAAGATGGGGTCAAATCATGAAGCAGCACTCTGCAGGACATGAAAGCAACAACACAGGAACCAGACCTACAGGTGTTTAAATCCTACACCTGCCATCTAATAGTTGTGTGACACTCAAAGAATTAGCCTCTCCAAGCATCAGTATTTAATGAGATGATATAAAAAATATTTAGGACAAGCACAGTACAGAATAGTCTTTCAAGTTAAATGACGATCAATTCTTGTATCAAAAAATAAATCCCCTTTTCAAATGTGCATACACATAAAAAAAGAAAAGAAAAAGAAATCCCTTTTTACATTTAGTGTCTGTAACAAAGATATTTATTATCTATTTAAAAAAGAGAGATTTTTGGATTACTATTATTGGCAGGTGTACCACCTCATGCAAACAGGCATGGTAAAAGCTGATCAATAATGGTGAAAAGTTTTCCCTATGTATATATGTGTGTGTGTGTGTGTGTGTGTGTATACATATATATATATGTATACACACACACATACAGATCCAGGAATTCCTATTCTTTTTCCCACTACATCAGTTGCCCACATGTTTCTCACCTTCCGAATTTTTGAGGGTGCCAGATGTGAAATTTGACATGAGTTATAAAACAACAAATAATCACAGCAAAATCACCAGCCAATCTTTTTTTAAAGCTTCCACAAACCCATCATACTAATTGATTTTAACAGAATTCACCTCAAACAGAATTTCATAAGGAGAAGGAGAGAATTAAATAGGAGGGAACTGACCAACACATCTTTTTCCAGCCTAGGACAAAAGAGTTTCATGCAATTAAATGTATTCGTCTGTCCCTCTGTCAAACTCAGTGCCACGCTTTCAATAATTTTTTTTAGACTACCAAAATGGAGTTACAGACATCTCTTTGAAGGATAGGATTCTCAATTCACAATAGCATAATTAAGATGCAACAGTACTGAAAAGAAATGGAAACTATTCCCTTTAGCTAGTTGACAAGATGCGATGTAGAAATACTATTATGCAGAACCAAAACCTGTTCTACTCCATCCATCCTCTCTTAGTTGATATCTATTCAGCGAGACTTCTTCGCACCATTTAAAATGTTAATGGAGTGTACAGTTATATGTAACTTCTCTACAGATTCTTAATCTGCAGCAATCATCTGCTAACATCCCTAAATCCTCCCAAGCCTAGTTTTTGTTTTCTCCTTAATACAGAACCAGAGTGACATATTAAAAAGACCATAAAACCAATCACTTTTTTTGTTTCTTTTAGAGAAATATGGTACTTGGGACTCGGCTCACTCCTTTGTCTGTATCTTAAATTCATGACATTTTAGAAATCTAACCCTTCAATTTACAAATGAGGTAACTGAGACCCAGAGAGGTGATGTATTATGCGCAAACCAGCTACAACTTGGACACAGCAGAGTCAGAACTTAGGCTCAGGGCTACTGATCTCAAGATCAATGTGCTTTCTGCTACCAGGTTTCCGCAAATTAAACAAATGGGGACCTAGAAATTTTCACAGGTGGTGCTATTGAATACTGTATCTGTACTTGCACCATTTTGGTCCTGGGCATAATAGAGGTGTCTTACTTAATTATTCCTTTTTAGATAAGCTTTATTCTTTCTTCATCCTATTTAAACCTACCACAAATAAAGACCAGAAAAGAGGCCACAACCAAAGGGGGAAAAAAATTGGGAATAAAAGAAAACATGTGCCTAGCTTGTATCTTACTCAATAATAGGCAAACGATTTAGCAGAGCAAAACAATAAAATGACAATTATGAAGAAAGTGTAGAAATTAATTTTTTTTTCTGATAATACAGAAATGGTCAAAAGCACCACAAAACAGCAGTAAAATAGCAAGGGCATGAATGTTTTCACTGTATGTGTGTGTGTGGGTGTGTGTGGGTGGGTAGATAGATGTAGTGCAGAAGAGGAAGAGAGAACAAGACAAGATCTGAAGTGGAATAATCCAAAATAAAATAAAGGTATTGTAATTCTCGGTAAATTTATTCGATCTCAAAATGTTGTTTATTGTTACCATAACTTATGCTAACTAAAATTAACATGTGCTCCTTCAGAAACAGTTCGTAAATTTTCTTTGGAGGGAGGCCTTCTATACAAACAGATTTCTTGATAGCTCAAATAATTATAAAAAATTGCTTTTCTGTGCTTATAATTCAAAAACCTGAGAAAGAGTGAAAAGAATAAAGCTTTAAAAAATTCCCATATTTGTTAAAATGTAATTTATGACAGGTATAGTCTAGCCCCATATACATTAAAAAAAATCTCATCTTGCCAGAAGATGAAAAACATCACCCAACAATTACTGGTGGGTCAAGAACAAAAGGTGCTCAGACTTTGAAAATGCAGAATTTAATCACTGGAAGGAAAAGAAGGCAAGTCTAACATAAAGAAATTTGCAATTCTGATGAAACACTCACAGTTTTAAAATGCTGAGTGATTGACCTGGGATGTTACAGAAAGCAGTCTATTACATTTACATAGCAGGCAATAAAAAACAAAGGTAAATAATTATTTTGAATCTTTTGGCAGATACTTTAAAAATCACTGTCTATGTAATTACAAAAGAAAAATTGTCCAGAAAAAGAAAACAAACGAACAACTTATCTCAAAATTTCTGGAAAATATCTAAACCTGAGTATCTAAACCTCACTGGAGGATCCTGTCAAAAATGGGTTGTTTTTAATTTAATTTAATTTAGTTGCCAATGAGAATTATCAAAGATAAAGGCCACTATGGCAGACAACACATCCAGAAAGTATGACTAGCTCATTTCTTTTCTTATACCTAATTTCCAGTCTCCATTCATTGTATCTTTCAAATGTTACCTTTCTCTCAAGATCAATTCAAGGCCCACCTCTCTGATCACAGACACAGACACACACACACACACACACACACGTGTCTCTTCTTTAAACTTCTGTTGCCTGTAGTGTACTGTTAATTATACTTACAAGTGTGTAGCTCTAACCTATAACATGCTGGGGCCTCTTAATTAGGCCTGTACAACTTCTACATCTTTCTATTTTTCCAGTCCCTTGGAAGAAGAGGCACTTAGTCTACAGGAAGAATATAAAGATGTTTGAGGCCCAGAATTTAAGCTGAAATCTGAATATTGAATTAGAGAAAGGCATTTAAATAAACTCGTTGATGTTATTGTGATAAAATAGGTAATCTGTTTTTATCATGAATTCATTTTCAAACTATAAAAGAAGTATGCCCTATATTAGAAGCAGAATGCTAGTGTAGAGAAAAGCAAAACTAAACAAAATAAAACTCAGGCTATAGAGACGAACAGACATATGTTCTAATTTTGGCTTCTGCCACTTACTAGATGGGTCTTCTTACAATATAAAATCATCTGTAAAAATGTAATAATTCATATCGAGCAAAATACTATGAGGATTAACTGCTCAGAGAATCTAGAAAACCATAAGTAAATGACTTACCATTATTATTCCAACATAAGTTATTGTCATACTTATTATTACTCTAGATGCAGATATTTTACAAAGAGATATGATGCAGAAAACTACTACTAATACAATCTAAAAGAGCACCAGAAATTTGTTGATAATGGGTCTTTATGCCACATTTGTTGCTCCTTGATATGAAATACATAAATAGGGCCAATTCAATTAACGCTCAGAAACTGGTCAACAGTTGATAAAAAGAAATCAATTCTGATTTTGCATTATTTTTAGTTTACATAAACTTACCTAAACCGTCTATACAACAGAAACACCTATGGAGTTTCATAAAATGTTGAATTCTGTGCCCCGTAACAAATATATTGAATCAATTATCACCTACAATTATGAGTTGGTAGGAAGTCAGAAAGTTCTTGCCATTTCTGAGTCTAATAATAACTAAATAAGCTATCTTTAAAGGTTTAATTAGTCTGAATTCAATGATAAGGCAAGACCCCTATTTTACAATGAGAATCAAATAAGAATGTATATACCATTATTTTGGACATTACAGAGGTTTAGTAAGAGTTGGATTAGAATAAAAGTCTGTTAAAACCTCTACATTATTGTCATTATCACTACCATTGTTATCATCATTATTGCTATGATCATTGTTATTACACAATACTGTGTTCCCGTGAGTTCCTCTCAGAGAATCAACAATGAATCTTCTCTTCCCACTTGCCACTTCACTGTGTCAGTTCTTAACTTTACCCTACTATCCTGCCACACCATCCAAGAGTTGGAACCCAAACTCTATTTGTAAGAATTCTAAAAACACTTATCCAAGTTATTTCATCTCAAATGAAGAGAAAGTGGGCCACTTGTTTTATCTAAAATACTTGTGGCAGTACTTGCAAGGTTAATTTGGTATGTCATTCTTGAGCCTTTTAAGGGAAGATGTATGTCGGATATGTAAGGTGAGTCAAAAGGTTGATGGTACGGTAGCTAGCAACTTCAAATGGAGTCTACAGCCTTGAAAGTGATTAAAAGATTCATGATTATTTTTATTTGGCTTAATAATAAATTCTATCCAAATGTACACGTGCAACATGAAATACACAGAACATTCAAGAAACTGAACAATCTTCACTTACGGAAGTAAAATCTTGACTAACTACAGGGGGAAAAAATGGAAATTGTTGCATATATTAATCAAATACCAGCTCGTTTTCTGTATTTTTTATAGTATGAACTTCAATAGAGTATTTGAAGTGCTGCTTGATACTTTAAAAATAGACAACCACCATATGGAATTTATTAATCTTGATTTAAGATGTTGAAGGTCAAATTATTTTCCTCTTTCCTGTTAAGTGCTCCCTTCTACAAAGCCAATATAATTTGTTCATGTTGTCATAGTTCCTCATCCTCCAAAACATACAGATTATTCACATAAAATATTATTAACACTGCTATATATAGTTGAGGTTTAATTTACTCATTTTTGAAATGCACAAGTATTATTTTGTTGAATGTCTGCATTTTAATAGTTTACTTTCTTCAACTTAACTTGGAGTCCTATTAATGTTATTGCAAAAAGATACACTATTTCTGTTGAGAGGACAAAAGTCACATCAAGCAACTAATTCATTATACAATATAACCATGAAAATTTCTGCAATGTAAAACTTGCCATCTTCCTATCTCAAAAGGGTATTTTGAAGAGTAATAATTTAAAGAGCTTTTGACATAATGTGCTACACATACACTCAATAAAAGTGAAAAAAGAATGCTGGAATTACTTCAAATTGAAATTGTATTATATACAACCTACAGTGTATATACAATCCTAACACTTCTATTTAATAAAGATAATAGGTACTTAGGAAAAAATTGTTTTAAGATATACAAACATCAGTGTCTTTCATAACATTTTCAGTCATTAATTACATAAGTAAACTTTGTGGGAATTCAGTGCTTAATCTCAGAGGAAAGAGAGAAAGAAGAAAAATACCAGTTTTTACCACTAGTGCTAATCTTCAATATCATGTTTTCATGTCCATGATTATCCCTAGACTAAGGGATCTTAATGAATAGAACACCTCCTACCCTTCCAAAAAACAGTGCACAGATACATCTCTCTCCATATGTCAGATAAGAAAATGTTCAGAATCCCTGCATCCCATTATAAGTCTGATCCAGTAGTGCATCTAGAACTTTCAGAAATTCCTAGCTTTCCCTCTGCTAAATTCCATTAATGTAAGCCACCCTCTTTGCTTGAGTTAATGGTAGAAATACTTAAGCAATGCTTCTGCATTTTAGCTCTAGAATGTATAGAAAAGGAAAAACACAGTAAGAGAAATTGTACAACTATCCTTTGCCCTATAGCTCATCTTCAATTAGCTTTGAGGTCCTGAAATTGCTCTCAAATTCTTTCATTTACTTTCTTATCACCTCTGACCTGGATTTGCAAAAATCTTCTAAAAATATGAAAATTTCCCATCTCTATTCTCTCTTTCCTTCAAGCAGCCTTGCGCACTACCCCAGGGATTAATAGCCTGATGCCCTGGTCAGTGCGCAGTAGCTGAGAATGGGGTAGCACATAACACCACTCTCTCCCAAACAGGCTAAGTTTAGGTGATCACCTTTGGAAATGCAAATAAATGAAAATCAAAAGATAACAGATGGTCATTTTTATAGTAACTCACCCTAAGAAATTTCTCTTTAAATATTTTACAGATTAAACCAGATTGTTTCCCAATTATCCATCAAAAGCACAAGGTATATTCTCAGAATGAAATAACTGGAAGAGAGTGTTTTAAAGCAAGCCAAACAAAGAAGCAATCAATTCTGCTACTTCTTCTGTTCTATTATAATCTGGCTGAAGACATATTTATATTTTTAGCCCATAGCTCTTTTCTCAGTCTCAGACCTACATATCCATCTGCCAACTTGACATCTATACTTGAACATCTTAAAAGCATCCCAAATTTAACATGGACAAATATTAACTTTTTGAAATTCCTCTTAAAACATTCTCCAAAGTTTGGCATACTGACATTTTAGGATATGGTCCTTCTATCCTCCTACCTGAATTATCTTTGATAACTTCATCTCCTACCTGCCACTCATCCAAGTCTTCCTGATCATATTTCCAGGAAATACCTAGATTCAAACCACTTTCCTGCACCCCTTCTGCCACCATCGTAGGTCAAGATACCTCCTTTTCTAAACTGAACTCTGTCAACAACCACATTACTTTCTCTCTGCTTCTATTCTTGCCCCTCTAGTCTACTCCCCACAGAGCAGCAGAGTGAAATTTTTAAAGCATAAATTATATATCTCTCACCTGCTCAAACTTATTTTCACTGAACTGAGGATGAAACATGTAAATGTTCTTAGAGCAGTCTTAAAACTCCTGCTTCATCTGGCTGCTTTCTTCTTCTCCAGTATCAGCGCATGCCTAGGTTTTCAGATAAGCAGTGTGTCTCACACTTACATAAGGAAAAGTCCATTGTTTATCTGAAATTCAAATTTACTGGGTGTCCTACATTTTATCTTACAACCTTAGCCATGCCACTATCTGATTTGCTCCAGCATGCAAGCCACAACAGCTTCAAGAACTTTCCTTCTGAGCCACACCCTTTCTTTCTGTAACTCCTACTATTTCTACTAACAGGAATTGCTCTTCTGTCAGATATTTACCTGACAAGCTACAAGTCTTCTTTTCAGACTTACCTCAAATGTCACTTTGTAAGAGAGTCATCTAATATGTTTATCCAAGTGAGATCACACTATTAATTTCTCATAAGACCTTATATATGTTTATCTTCTTGTTCTTATCATAGTTTACATATTTATTTATGTGGACATAAATATGTGAATATGTGTTTGGCATACCCCTATATCCTCAATGCTAGCAGAAAATCATGGACATAGTAGAGCCTCAATATGTATTTCTGAAAGGCAGAAAGGGAGGGAGGAAGAGAGGGAGGGAGGGAGGGAGGGAGGAAGGAAGGAGGGAGGAAGGAGGGAAGGAAGAAGGGGAGAGGGAGGAGAGGAAGGAAGGAGGGAGGGAGGGAGAGGAGGGAAGGAGGGAGGGAGGGAGGGAGGGAGGGAGGGAAGGAAGGAAGGAAGGAAGGAAGGAAGGAAGGAAGGAAGGAAGGAAGGAAGGAAGGAAGGAAGTCTATCTAAAGCAACCCCATTATTCTAAGTCTATACTGTCTATGCAAACTTCTATCCTATAGTTCAATTTCCTGACAGCATTTACTCTCTTTGGACCAATGCATCTGACCTTAACCATAAAATATCACTCAGTCATTCTTACAGATCTATTGATCGTTGGAAATGAAGATATTGGCACACTGGCTTGTGATAGTTTTTATTATTAAATTTCATGGATTTTATCATTTTATTATAAGGTCTAGCCTGATTCCTGGTCACTTCTATTTCCTCTCATCATAGTGCCAAGTACACTCGATCTCCCGAGGCAGGTTCTGCTTGTCTCTGGTTTCCTATTCTATTCCTAACCCAACCCAAAGGAAATACAATGAGTTCTAGCATCACATATAAGCATCAACTTCTATTCACTATTCACTTTATTCATTAGTTGGATTTTAATCTGATAAACAATCTTAGTCTCAACGCAGAGAACTGCATTAGTCGAGATAGCAAAGTAAAAGTTATGTGTTTTGGAATCAGAAACCCATCGCTTCTCAGCCTTTTGGCTAAGATCAAGTGTGGAATCAGAAACCCATAACTCTAGTCTAGTCTCAGTAACTCAGCGAAATTGGAAAAGATTCAGCAGCTCTCTGAATGTCAACATTCTCATTTATAAAATAATCTACTTCATGGCACTACTATGTTGATTACATGAGGTTGCTTTCCTCTCTTTAAAAACATTAACCCAGGGGCACCTGGGTGGCTCAGTTGATTAAGCAACTGCCTTCGGCTCAGGTCATGATCCTGGAGTCCCAGGATCAAGTCCCGCATCGGGCTCCCTGCTCAGCTGGGGGGTCTGCTTCTCCCTCTGCCCTCTTCCCTCTCGTGCTCTCTGTTTCTCATTCTCTCTCAAATAAATAAATAAAATCTTTAAAAAAAAATTAACCCAAAATTCCAAATCTAAGCCCATATGTGATCTGGTTGCTACTAATCTCACCAGCCTCATTTGATGCTCCTTTACTGTCTTATATCAAGCAACATAAATTCTAATACTTTCAGTGGCCAGGTAGATAGAGAAAAAACAAATCTGTTGGGCTGTAGAGGAAAACAGGAAGTAGTGGAATATGGGTATGGTAGCTAACACAGGCTACATTCTAAGAAATCAGCTTACTCAGTCCAGGTAATTGTTGCCATGTGAGAACATAAGCTCAGTGTTTTTAGATCATCTGATTTTCCTTTAACAGAGGCCAGAAGTTCAAATTTTTATATAAATATTTTAAATTTTAAAATTTGGGGTCCTGGTTAAAATAATCTTAGAACTTGGTGCAGAGGGCACCTGGGTGTCTCAGTTGGTTAAGCGTCTGCCTTCAACTCAGGTCATGATCCCAGGGTTCTGGGATCAAGTCCCACATCAGGGCTCCCTGATCAGTGAGGAGTCTGTTCCTCCCTGTCCCTCGGCTCCTCCCCCAGCTTGTGCTCTCTCTCACTCACTCTCTCTCTCAAATAAATCAATAAAATATTTAAGAAAAAAAAAAGAACTTGGTGCAGAATTACCAATTAAATTGGCCAGGGAAGTCATGACTTGATGTACTTTTTCTTTTGCACCCACATGTCAAGGTCATAAATGATAACTAGAATATAAAAAAAGGAAAAAAATACAACTAGGATAAAGAAAAATCAAATAATTTATCTGAGGAACACAGATGGAGCACAAAAAAATAAGGAAGCAAAATTTGTTTTTCCATGTATGAAGCTTAGTCTTAATTCATTTTGTATGGTTCCTTCTGTATGTACTAATATTAAAAAAAAAAAATGCCTAGAGACGCAGCTAAGTTATATATACCTATCTCAGCCACTGACCCCCCTCTACTTACCCCCAGGGCTTTGTCATTGTGCAGAAGCTAATCCAACCATTCCTTTGTGCTTGAGAGTACAGAATGCAGAGGCAGCTTTATCATGAGGGGAGAGTACCCCCGAGTCCCGGAGTCCCCCACCTTCTTCTTGGGAGCCTAGGAGTGCACACTCTAACATTAGTAGAGTCAGTGACAAACCCATATTCCTAAGCATTGCGGAAAAATAAATCAGGATTCTGGGAAAGCTCCGTTGTTGTTGCTGTTATTCTTTTGCTTTCTTGTTTATTTTACATCCAGGTTCAGAAATAGATGGACCCTCTAAACTTCGGGGCTTTCTTTTAGAAAAGAAGTATTAAGATTGTTAGAAAACAAATCTCATGCTGACTCACTAGCCCCTGTACAGAGCTTATTGCAGCCAAAGAAAAATCTGTCCAGATTTATAGCATTTGATTAATTCCCTCAGATGGCTTTGTAATAGATGCATCCCTGGAGCTTTTTCCTGGGTCATTTTTTTCCTTTATGTTTGTGTATTTTAAGCAAATGAACAACCAGTAGATTGGAATAAGTGTTTTTTTAAAAAGAAAGAAAGAAAGAAAGAAGAAAGAAAGAAAGAAGAAAGAAAGAAAGAAAGAAAAAGGAAAGAAACAAAGAAAGAAAGAAAGAAAAAGAAAGAGAAGAAAGAAGAAGAAAAAGAAAGAAGAAAGAAAGAAAGAAAGAAAGAAAGAAAGAAAGAAAAGAAAGAAAGAAAGAAAGAAAGAAAGAAAGAAAGAAAGAAAGAAA
>NC_058403.1:87450438-87515179 GCF_002201575.2 Neomonachus schauinslandi | reverse complement strand
AAAGAAAGAAAGAAAGAAAGAAAGAAAGAAAGAAAGAAAGAAAGAAAGAAAGAAAAGAAAAGATTAGTTGTTCATGAGAAAAATGGTTGAAAGCAAAAAGCTTCAATTGGCTACAAGTGGCATCTTTCAAACACAGTAAGCCAGAGTCTTCAATAGCTCAAGAGACTTTTAGTCAATAAATTTAACAAGCTGCAACCGAGGCCAAGCTTCAGCGCAGTATGTAAATGAAAGTTCAGGAAGCCAACTTCTTCTCAACCCTAGGACAGAGTTAATAGAGGGGAAATGACAAAATGTGTAAGGAGGATTTGACAGAGTAAGCTTTTTTTCTGTTGTGTTTTTTTTTTTTCCCTTTCCTATTTAACTTAAGGGCAAATAAACTAGAGAATCTTCATTTTGAGAAATAAACTGAGCTGGAAGCATTTTTTTAAAAAAAGCTTCATATATGAAAATGGTATTTTCATGGCCAAGAGTTTAAACACTTCACATAAGAGATACAGATTTTTAGAAGAGTATCATTCTAGATATGGAAACACTAACTATAATAAAGTTATAATGTAGACTAACCATTTAGTTTATAAACTAATAAAGTTTGTGATGTGAACTGTGAAATATCCCAAAACAGCACCAGAAATATCTATTGATCAAAGTTAAGTTGTTAGACTTGCTGAAGAAAGGGAGAGCATCACCTTAACAGTGTTGCTAGTGGCTCAAAATGTGGTGATTAGAAAGGATATCCAGGACGCCTGGGTGGCTCAGTCGGTTAAGCGTCTGCCTTCAGCTCAGGTCATGATCCCAGGGTCCTGGGATCGAGTCCCGCATCGGGCTCCTTGTTCCGCGGGGAGCCTGCTTCTCCCTCTGCCTCTCTCTCTCTATCTCTCATGAATAAATAAATAAAATCTTTAAAAAAAAAAAAAAAAAAAAAAAAGAAAGGATATCCACTGGGTCTGGGCCAGGGGATTTTAAGGCAGATAATGCAAGACAGAGAATGGTTGGAATGGGGCAACGTTTACAACAAAAAAGCTTTGGATTGGAGTATACAGCAAAGCTGGGGTCTTAAAACAAGGCTTATGCTTTTTAAGCTGGTTCACAGTTTTATCTTCCAGGAGAAAGTATTTCCTGGAACAAGTAACTAAGTTATTTTTTCCTAGCCCCAGTATTATTTTGCACAGGCAGTAGAAGGTATATTTGGTCCCAGAATTTTTAGCACACAGACACAAAACTAAGTTGGCTGCAGTTTTCACTCTGAAAAATGCATATACTTCATTTCTACAAAATTCCTCTAGTAAGAATAAGAACTATTTTGACCTTAGATATCTCTGACTTTTCTGATACATTGACGAATGTTTTAGATATCCCTAAAAAACAGCCTGACTTCTTATTCACTGTTCTTCTTGCTATACCACCTAAGGTATTAAGGGAATTACAATCTTTAAGACTTAAGTCATTGAAAATAAATCAGAACCCTTAATTCTTAGAATACCACTTCCTTATGAAACATCCAAACAATTATATACCTAGTCTACCAAACAGAGTATTGAGTAATAAAGCTAGTTTATTGAAGCAGAGAATTTTTATATTATAAATGACATGAAGATAAGATGCATGGTAGAGTTAGACTCTGACCTGGTTTAGTCATATTAATTTGGTTTCTCTTCTAGGTATAAATTTGTAACTGAAAGGGAATTAGGAGAGTACCTAATTCAAACTCTTTCATTTCAAATACAAATAAATAAATAAGTATGAGGAAACATTGCCATATGCCTAAAGTCATACAGCTACCTAGCTTCTTTTCAATGCCATATTTTCAGAGGCTTTAATACCTGAGAATTCATTCTCCGTTACATATGCTCTCACTCTGCCTCAGTTTTTCTTCGTCTCCCACAGACTCTAGTCTTCAGGAAAGAATAGCTCTATTTGCTGGCACTATACCCCATCAGAGTTGTTCTTTACAGAAACCCTGGATTACATCATGTTTCATTCCTTTCCCCCAGGTCTATCTGCTGAAATCTCATGAATGAGCTTAGACCTAGGCACCCCCCTTCCAGAGAAGCATCCTCCACTCTTAATTGGACACTCAAGTCTCTGCTTCAGCTATTGGTTCCTCATTGGGACTCAGATATATTTCAGCATGATTAGGCGCAGGTAGGGCACCCTGCCAGATGTCTACCTGATTGAGGGGCCGAAGATAATTCTGGAAAACACCTCTTTTTTTTTAAAGATTTATTTATTTATTTGACAGAGAGAGACAAAGCGAGAGAAGGAACACAAGCAGGGGGAGTGAGAGAGGGAGAAGCAGGCTTCCCGCGGAGCAGGGAGCCTGATGCGGGACTCGATCCCAGGACCCTGGGATCATGACCTGAGCCGAAGGCAGACGCCTAACGACTGAGCCACCCAGGTGCCCCTAGAAAACAATACATCTTAAAAAGGAAAGTGAAGCAGCAAATATGACCCAACAAGCCTGCAGGCAGCAAAGAAAATCATGACCAGTCATGATCACCATAGACACATTTTAAACCTAGAGAGAATAAAAGCTAAAATAATTGTTTTTAACTAATAACTATAATGCTAAGTCCCATGATGCTAAGAGGAACAAACAGGCAGGGTGATGAAAGACCTTTGCTTATCAGTTAAACCACCCGCAAGTGGCCCTGACCAGAACTACATACTGACGGTCTGCGGGGAGGATGTGGAGCGTCGCACCAGTGCCGGCAGGCACGCTGGGTGTCAGCAGTAAGGGTAGTAGAGCCTCATTAGTAGGCATCACCACCAGGAGCTATAAAAGCAGACGATTACACCGCCTAATAACCAAGAGAATCTGGCTTGTAGACAAACAAAAAACTTACTGCATTAGGTGTTAGGCGTCCTGGAGAGTCCCTAGAGCAAGTAAGACTGACACCTAGAACAGTGTTATTGATTAGTGTCCCTGGGGCTCTGGGTCTGAGGAAATATGTTACAGTCTGATTTCTTTCTCATTGTTCTGGCTTGAATCCAAATCAATGTTTTTGTTTTGGTTTGGTTTGGTTTTTTAAAGATTTTATTTATTTATTTGAGAGAGAGAGAGAGAGAGAGCACATGGGGGGGGGAGGCGGGAGAGGGAGAAGCAGACTCCCCGATGAGCAGGGAGCCCGATATGGGACTCGATCCCGGGACTCCAGGATCATGACCCGAGCCGAAGGCAGTCGCCCAACCAACTGAGCCACCCAGGTGCCCCCAGATCAATGTTTTTTAAGCTTTACAACTCATCTATTCAGCCCTTTCTTTGTCCTGTTTTCTCTTTTTATTCCATTTATTTCTGATCAATCACAAAATTAACATTTATAGTATTATAGAATTAATACTTTTTAAAATATATTTCAGATACCCCTTGACTGATGCAAAGAAACTAAAGAGGACATGCAATTATGGTACATGTTATTTATGGCCAATGACTACTCACTAAATAATCTACCGTTTGTTAATTCTCTCTGCTTCTCTTGAAATGACTTCTCAGTTTCAAAGATATTGGGTGTATGACTCAGTTCTATATTCCAAAGCCTGATTGGACAGATAAGGGAGGAAAATTATGTTATTAGAAAAAAGTAAATAGTTTTACTTTTTACTTCAAGAAATTCTTGAACCAATTTCTCTAAGCAAACAGTTTGCTCATCTGAGCAAAATCTCTCCTCTCAGGACAACAAATTGTTCACCTGGGCAAGTGACTTACCCAAGAGTTTATTTAATAAAACTTGACTCAGGATCCTCATCTCACTCACCAATCCTAAATCATGTCACAATCCTAATCAGTTCTTGTCTTTGAAAATCCCATCATCAATTCCTTGAGCATAGACCCTAAAGCTATATAAGCATTATCCCTTGATTTCTCCTTTTTGATAAACTACTAGGACTGTCAAGGTAATAACTTTCCCGTATTGCAGTACATCTATGAAAATTAGCTCTGTTGGACTGACATGCTTTAGCAGTCATTTGGGGAGTCTGAGAAATGCCCCTGAGATTCAACTGAGACTCCATCACCACCACTGCTATGCCACGGCAGCTCAAGATCTTTGACTTGGAAACAACATGCTCCCCTTCCAGCTGTGAAGGGGAGATAAGCAGGACTCTTACATTTTTTTTCTTTGGGTCTTCAACTTCTGAGTTTATTTTATCTCTTAGAAATAAGGAACCGTGTATAGAAATCCTTTTATTGTCTTGTCAAATTTTAAAATATTTTTCATTGGTAGAATTCTGCCTTGTTATTGAGAACATTATTGTCTTTATCTGTCCTCATCATCTTTTGTGGTTAAGTCCATTCGGGGACATTCATAGAGAAGAGAACAGGTAAGTCCATCCCTCAAGCAGCCTCCAAAGATGCACAAGGTCAGAAGAACTCATCACGCTGTCATCCTTATAGGACAAACATTGCCTTGGGTCACCTATCAATATCTTATAAAAACTTTCCTCTATATTGTCTTGTTTTGTTCATTAGAGTGTTGCTCTGAAAAGGGATCCCTTCAGTCCACTCTCCAACAGTCCACCTACAAAGAAATGGCCATTTGTCAATCTCTAATTGGAAAGAGCCAACTATTAAGTTGGAAGTCCAAGACACAAAGTACAGAGTAACTTACTCTACCAACCACTGGCAGACACTGATGGGCTTGTCTCAATTTAAGTTAATACCTGCTCTGGGCCAGATCTTGTTTCTTGCAAGACTTTGCACTATAAATCTAATTCTAGTGCTTCTCTTTATAAATGGCATAATTACACAAAACGTAATTAAGAACTATAGTGGATATTTGGGGGAATTTTTAATATTAACAAGCTTGTTCATGCCAGAGGCACCTTAAAACAAAAAGGGAGTAAAATTGAAAATATCCATTGAGCATATTCTTTTTGTTTGTTTGAAGAAATGCCCCAAATAAATTCAGATTCCAAAACTGTTTGTTGAAAAGAGCTCTTAGCCAAGACACATGGAAAATATAAAACAATTCAAATGCATCTATTTTAGACCTCCTATATCATAACTTGACCATGACAGCCTTTATCCCACTTGTCCTCTTCCCCTGTCCTGTGCTCTTCCAGTACCATCCCTCTTTGCTCTCTTTATGAGCCAATTCCTTTCCATTCTAGATACCCAAAGCCCCACTGCCTCTTAAAATTAACTTTAAAACAGAGCAAATCCCTGTTCCAGAATTAGCACTTTTATTAGACACCAATGTGAACTGCTATACACGTATCACTATCACCCCTATTAAATTTTATAAATCAGGAAATATTTTTAAAGAAAAATCCTTATGTTTTAGTATGCTTAATCGCACTTTTTTCTAGATTTTTGAACACGGAGTCTCACATTGTCAATTTCTACTGGCCCCACAAATTATGTAGTCAGCCCCTATATTATATTTCAAAGTACAGCAGGAAAAGATGTTAATAAGTCCATAGAATTCCTCCCTGTGACTTTTATAAAATTGCACAAAAAAAGTGGATCAAAATAGGCCACTTTAAGGAAAATGCTAGTTTGTTTGTTTGTTTTTAATTGGGAATATGCATTATCATAGGGGAAGAATATTGTACTTATTTCACTGCAGACCTCTCTGGTATAAAAAACAAATAAGAAAGTAAACAAATAAAAAAAACAAATGACAAATTAGGTCATTTGGTTTATATCCCCACAGCTCTTTCTGCCAATAATTTAGATTGGGGATGAGTTTTGTTCTGTTGATTTCATGGAATACCCTTGGCTTCTGGATTAGAAGTAGACTATAAGCTCTCATCATAAATATCCTGTTAGCATTTGTCTGTATATAGTTCTTAAAGCTGAGATCTCTAGAAGTTTCAATGTCATTGTGTCACATTGTGCCATCCCATTAAATGATTCTGAAAATAATCATCCAGTGGAAAAAAACAGAAAAACTTGATACTTACAGAGGCTGAAATTGTCACTGCCAGGAAGGTGGTACATGATCACCATACCTTAAACAGTGCTGTGGATCTGTATTGATGACTTCATCAACTCATGCTGATGGAAGATCTTGGGAAGCACGAAGCAAGGGTTGAAAACTGAGACCACCTACATCCACTTAAATTAACTACTAGAACCGAGAACTGAGGCCTACCTGCATCAACATGACTTAACTATGTGTTCTAGGATATTCTGGCCCAGGAACATTAGCCAGTAGGCCAGTAAATAATATAACAGTTTGCTTCAGAAATTCCTGCAACCAATTTGTCTGGGAAAAATAGTTTGCTCATCTGGGATAACAGCTCTCCTTTCAAGACAATACATTGCTCACCTGGCAAACAGCTTGCATATCAAACAGTTCCCCCACCTCACTTACCTTGGCACTCTCACCTCACTGCGTCCACCAACCTTAAATTATTATGCCACAAAACTTGCTCAGTCCTGATCAGTTTTCTGCCCAGAAAAACCCTAAACCATTCAAAGCAGACCTCATAACTTTAAGTATCTTTTGCTTACATTCCTGTTTAAGACACTACTAAGACTCTATTAGGGAGGTTTTGTTCTTTAGCAGAATAAACTGATCTTTGCTTAACCAGTAGATATTGGGGGGAATCTTTTGAGGAGCTGTCAATCAATGGGTACATTCTTATCAATCAAAATAAGTGAAAGCAGAGAGAAACAAGCAATAATCAACCAATATAGCTAGAAAATGACAAAATAGAAGATCTTCTCTATCATCCTAAATTTATTGTTAGTCACACTACCCCAGAATTTTATTTCTCCACAAATATTTTAATATTCAATATATTAAATGAGTTTGGGGGGAGAGCAGTAATCAAATAGAAAATGTTAACTGGCATGTCCATATAATTAAAATTAAGATTTATTTCCTGGACTTTGTGTCAGAAAATCTGCGACCAATATCTAGTTCTACAAATCAACTCTATAATCTTGTAAAAGTCACTGATTCTTTGTTGGTTTAGTTCTTCACTTCTAAAATAAGCCAAATATACCAGACAGTATAATTTTGACTTCCCACTCTGTATCAGGCAGTGTTCCAGGAAATGGAAATACATTTTAGTGGCAACACGATCATTAAATTAAATAATGTATGTAAGATAAATTTGCAAAATTTAAAAATTAATACAAATATGTAAAGTCTTATTTTTGTTATAATCAACAATAATATCTAGACTCTAATATGCAGAGTCAAAGTGTTTTTATTTTTATTTTTATTTTTTTTAAAGATTTTATTTATTTATTTGAGAGAGAACACATGAGAGGGGATAGGGTCAGAGGACGAAGCAGACTCCCTGCCGAGCAGGGAGCCCGATGCAGGACTCGATCCCGGGACTCCAGGATCATGACCTGAGCCGAAGGCAGTCGCTTAACCAACTGAGCCACCCAGGCGCCCTCAAAGTGTTTTTAAAAAGTGAAATTATTAAGTCTCTAGGTGACAACTTTTTTAAAGCCAGCCATCAATATGAACGTTTGGTCATTCTGGATTTATCAGGCTTATTTTCATTTGGTTGCCATAAAATTTGAGATCATAAAAAATACTGATGAAAGTCTATCACTGACCTCTTCCAAGACTCCTTCTTATACAAAGTAAATAGCAAAAAAGGTTGTTTTATAATATAAATTTTAGATGAAATTGCATTTCTTATTTTTTATTTTGGTAAAATATAACTTAATATTTACTTATTTTAATCATTTTTAAGTGTACAGTTCTGTGGAATTTAATACATCCACACTGTTGTACAACCATCACCACTATCCATCTCCAGAACTTTTTCATCTCCTCAAGTGAAACTCTAGACCCATTAAACACTAAATTTCTCCTTCTGCTCCCTCTCCAGTCTCAGGCAATCACTATTTTATTTTCTGTCTCTATGAATTTGACCACTCTAATTACTTTAAATAAGTACAACCATTTAATATGTGTTCTGGCAAATTTCACTCATCATAATGTCCTCAAAGTTCATCTATTTCATAGCCTATGTCAGAATTTCCATCCTTTTTCAAGGTTTAATAATATTCCATTATATGCATATACCACATTTTGCTTATCCATTCATCTGGCAATGGACACTTAGATGGCTTCCACATTTTAGCTTCTACACAATGCTGCTATGAACATGGGTGTTCAAATATCTCTGAGACCCTGCTTTCAATTCTTTTGGGTGTATACCCAGAAGTGGAATTGGTGGATCATCTGGTAATTCTATTTTTATTTTTTTTGAAGAGTAACCATGCCATTTTCCACAGAGGCTGCACCATTTTACATTCCTTCCAGGAAAGCACAAAGGTTTCAATTTCTGCACATTCTTTCTAACACTTGTTATTTTCTAGTTTTTTTTTTTTTTTGATAATAGGAATCCTAATGCATAGGAAGTTGATTTCAATGTGGTTTTGATTTGCATTTCCCTGATAATTCGTGATGTTGAATATCTTTGCATTTGTTTATTGGCCATTCATATATCTTTTTTGGGAAATGTTTATTCAAGTCCTTTGCCTATTTTTTAATTGAGTTGTTTCTTTATTTGTTGCTGAATTGTAGGAACTCTTTATATATTCTGGATATTAGTCCCTTATCAGAATATGATTTGCAAACAGTTTTCCCCATTTTGTGGGCTACCTTTACTCTGTTGATAGTATCCTTTGATGCATAGAAGCTTTTAATTTTCCTATTTTAATTACCTATTTTTGGATGCAATTCATTTCTTAACTCTTACCTGTGAAACACACAAGTATGTCTCCAACTGCCCAAGAATTTACTGTAAAAATTGTATTGGAATTATACTTTTTGTGAAACCTAGGATTTAATTGAACAAATGAGAATGTGTTCATTTGCCACTGGGAAGAGAAAACAGATGGAGAACTCTGTTAAAATAAATACAGGGAAGAATGATCCACTGAATTCTTCATTTAAAGATGAAAAAAAAAAAAAAGAAATATATTGAGGTACCTCATACTTAATGGGAAACAGAGCTAAAAATAAAAAGCAGATAAATCCTTCCAAGTTGGAGCTGTGACAGACTCACAGGTGGAAACCAAGAAGTACCACAGAGCCAGGTCTTGTTTTGCCCACCAGCACGATGGGCCTCCTGCTGTACTCTGCCAAGAGCCATTATTTTCTATGCAAATAAAGGACATTTCCATAGTAAGATAAGTAGCTTTATTTCTGAGAGTGAAGGAAGAAAAAAAAATAAGGAAAATATGTTGGTTGTACACTATCAAGTACTATCCAATACGTAGAAAGTACAAAAGACATCTATACTCGACAGCATGGACAGCTCTTAAAAATGGTATGGAGTAAAAATAATAAACAAGGTAAATTTTTCTAACAATGCCATGTATGTAAATTTAAAACAAATATACATAAAAATTAGATACTTTACAAAGATAAAAATTCAAGGATATTTATCAAACCCAGGAGAAGTAGTTTTTAAGAGGGAGAAAAATAAGGGTACCAGGGATAAAATCAAATAAATATACAATTAAATGAGGGAGACTTTGCATAAATTGATAGTAACAGTACACCATGAAGTAAGGATTAGAATGAAGTGAACTCTCTGCACCTATAATCCTATTTTTTTAAAAGTAGTCATGATGGGGGCGCCTGGGTGGCTCAGTCGTTGGGCGTCTGCCTTCGGCTCAGGTCGTGGTCCCGGGGTTCTGGGATCAGGCCCCGCATCGGGCTCCCTGCGCGGCGGGGAGCCTGCTTCTCCTTCTCCCACTCCCCCTGCTTGTGTTCCCTCTCTTGCTGTGTCTCTCTCTGTCAAGTAAATAAAAGCTTTAAAAAAAAAAAAAGTAATCATGATGGAGGTGTAGCCAAGGACATTCATGACCTGAAGTGGCCAGGAAGTCAAGTTGGGACCACTTAAAGATGTCAGTAATTCGAGGTTTGTTCTTAGAAAACAGGCAATCCCTACCCCTCCCATGCTGCCCCCTTCCCAAATCCATTTTAACAAGGCTGGGAAACAAACTGAATTTGTAAAGGAAGGAACTGGGGTTCAAACCTCCACCCCAAGCTGCTAATCTCCTCTGCTCCTTTGCTGACCTCCCCTAACCTGGGGGGCTGGGGGTGACGGGGGGTCCCCTGGCAAGCCTGGAAGGGTCTCAGCCCCTTTAGGAAGCCCCTGTCCCCTTCTGCCCCAGCAGAACTTTCTTCACCCTCAGGCTTCCGCCAAGACAAAGAAAGCAGCTGCCCCTCTCCCTGTCAAAGAGAAGTTGTCCCTGGAAAAGATAGAAGGGGAACCCCAAGCCCAGGGTCTGTCCTCCCACCAGCACTCTCCCCAAACTCTAATTTTATTCTCAACTAGATTTTAATGCCCAGCCTCCTCTCTGCTCAGTTGGGAAGGCTCCCCCCTCAAAAGAAGGCAAAGTCTTCCTCCCCATCTTGGCCGGGGTTCAAGGCCAGGGTTGTTGGGGAGGGGCTGCCTGTTTTATTCACCTAGCAGCCTCCACCCCCCTCCTCCTCTGCTTAGCCGCCAACTGTCCATCACCCCTTCCCCCTCCATTTGTGCTTTTTTCTCTCTTAACAGAAAAGTGGGGAGCCACCCCATTCATCCTCATATTTGTCCCTCTCATAACTTCTCCCCATCCAGGAGGAGCTCCCTGGCCTGGAGTGGGGCCCCGGGTGGGTACGGGGGCAATTCAACCTGTGTGCTGCAGAGGACGCGACTTCCTCATGAACAGTGCGCTGTTGTAAATATTTGAAAACTATTACCAATAAAGTTTTGTTTAAAAAAAAGAAAGAAAGAAAATAGTCAACCCTTCACTCTGCAGCCTTTATGGAACAGCAAATGAAAATAAGGACAGAAAGGGAGAGTAAGAGGGGAACTAAAGGCAGCAAAATGGAGCCTGACTCATGAGCAAAAAGAGCAAAGACAAATAGAATTCAGAAAGAAGTAGCAATAATAATGGCATAAGAAGTGGGCTGAAAACAAATCTGCAAAAATACAAAGCTGTTTAGAGTAAAAAGAATGTAGGAGCAAGCTAAAGTAGTCCTAAGAGAATTCCCAGTTAGAAGGAGGAAATAATAATGCCCAGATGTTGATAAAGGCATTTAGGGACCCTCTAACAGTCCCTCAAAAGTTACAATATAATTACAAATTTTTGAAGGAACCATATATTTTGTTTCATTGTTTGTTTTGACTCTGATTACAATTTTAAAGAGGTTGGGTGAGTCATTGGTTATCAAATTTTAGTGTACATCATCATCACCCGGAGTGCTTGTTAAATCACAGATTGCCGAGACCCATTTCCAGAGTTTCTGATTCGGTAGGTCAGGGCTATGCTCTGAAAACTTTTATTTCTAACAAGTTCCCAGAGATTGATGATATGTATGTTGCTGGTCCAGGGACCACTCTTTGAGAACTACTGGTCTCAAAGATGTTGAGAACAACTAGTCTCAGTAGCTATTTGTAAAATAACTAACTGACTTCATTGTGTTTTCCCTGGGAAAGCTTTTCCAGAGAATAAGGTGTTGATTGACAAAGAACCAGAAACCCAGTTTCTTCAAGATGAGGAATCTTCATGGACAACTTATTTCTAAGAAACAAGCCAGGCCATTATAAATAACACAAAACAATAAAAGAAAAGATAGGATTCAGGGAAGCCTTAGTTTCAAGGATAAGAAGGATTCTGAAAAGTGATCCAGAGTTTGAAGCCAGAACCTGAGAAACAACATAAGGAGTAATAAGGCTGCTGGAGTATAATTCATAAATAATCCACCCAGAAAGTCTCAGTACCATGGAATGTTTCGGTATAGTGTGGTGGTTAGGAGCATATTCTTAAGGATTAGTGGACCAAGATTCAGGTCCTGGTTCTGCCATTTTCTAATTGTTGTTTTATGGGCAAGTTATCCTGCATTTTCCAGCTTGGTTTCCTTATTTTTTTTTAAAAAGATTTTATTTATTTATTTGAGAGAGAGAATGAGAGAGAGAGCACATGAGAGGGGGGAGGGTCAGAGGGAGAAGCAGACTCCCTGCCGAGCAGGGAGCCTGATGCGGGACTCGATCCAGGGACTCCAGGATCATGACCTGAGCCGAAGGCAGTCGCTTAACCAACTGAGCCACCCAGGCGCCCTGGTTTCCTTATTTTAAAATCAGATGATAATACACAACTGAATTAATCAGGATAGGTAATCTGCTGTAACAAAAACCCCAAAGTATCAGTGGCTTGACACAAGTAGATTGCTTGCTGACACAAATTTCAGTGTAACTGCCCCTGACTGAGAAGATCTTTAAAGCAACCTCACACCAGTAACTCAAAGACAGGCCGATTTCATCTTGTGATTCCACAATCCTGTGATTTGAGGTTGTCCTGATGCCATTCCAACAGCACATGAGGAGGAGGCAGGTGGAAGGAAGAGAAAATATGGAGCACTGGACAATACTATTTAACCCTCTAAGCCAGTGTGATACTCATCACTCTCGTTCCAGTGGTGAGAACTAGGCATAATGCCACACATGGATGCAAAAGGACTAGAAAATCTAATTTTAAATAGCCAGCAACTTCCCAGCAAATATCTACCCTATGAAATGGAGCCATGAATATTCTTGTCAACTAGCCACCTCTGCCACACTAACTCCCAGCATTTAAATATTAAACTACTACATATAAAGTGTTTAGGACATAAGACTGATGGCCATTATCCTGACTTGCTGTTTTTTAAAGTGGCCAATGACTGACAGTCTTGGCAGCATTGGAAGGCAGACCAAAAATGTTTAAGATTGTAAGACATAATTCCAGCCTAAAGACTATTCACCAGTTCCCTTTGAAGAAAATGTGGTTATCAAAGCCAAAACTCACTCTTCTAACTTATTACTATGAAAATTTCTAAACATGTTAGTAGTAGAGAAAAGAGCATAAAAACCTCCAGGGAGTGACTACCTAGCTTCAACAATTATCAGCATGTTTTTATATATAAGTTCCACTTGGATTATCAGAGCAAATCTTTGTTACTTTATCATTTCACCTATACATAGTTCAGTATTACAACTCCTGAATAATATTACACACACCCCCAAAATTATATTAATTCCTTAGCAATGTCTAATACTCAGACTGTGGACTTATTTTCCTCATTACATCAAAAACATTCTTTTAGATTTGCTTAATTTGCAATCAGTATTCAAACAAGTTTCCCACATTTCATCAGGTTGATATGACTCTTCAATTTTTTTTTACCCAGTTTTTATTTTAATGCCATTTATTTGTTGAAGAAGGTGGAATATTTGTCCCCAAAGAAATCCCTATATTCTGGATTTGGGTGATTGCCTACATGTCACTGAACATGAAAGTTAATTTCTTGTATTTCATGTAAATCAGTTGATAGATTCTAGAGGTTTGATCAGATTCTTTTTTTGCTTTTTTTTTTGCCTTTTTTTAAATTTTATTATGTTATGTTAATCGTCATACATTACATCATTAGTTTTTGATGTAGTGTTCCACGATTCATTGTTTGCATATATCACCCAGTGCTCCATTCAATACGTGCCCTCTTTAATACCCATCACCAGGCTCACCCATCCCCCCACTCCCCTCCCCTCTAGAACCCTCAGTTTGTTTCTCAGAGTCCATAGTCAGATTTAAGTTTAATTCTTTTGGCAAGAATACTACATGAGGTGGTTGTCGTGTGTCATTCCTAGCAGATCACCTCAGAAGGTATATATAATTTGATCTCTTTGGTGATGTTAAGATTGATCAGTGGGTTCCTTGGTGTCAGCCCAATGCTGTAACAAGTTTCTCATCAACCTGTCATTTAATAATTTTAGTAGCCATGTACAATCAATGCCTAGAACCATTTGATGTTAATTTTATGATACTATCTGTATTTAATAGTTGGAATTATTCTATAAAGAACTTTTCCTTTCTTTTTTTTTTTTTTTTGCATATAACACCCAGCGCAAACAATGAATCATGAAGCACACTACATCAAAAACTAATGATGTAATGTATGGTGATTAACATAATAAAATTTTAAAAAAAAAGAACTTAACTTTTTATTTACTCTGAAATACCATTCAAAAAGATACCACTTTTTAGAATAATGAATTGGTGACTTAAAGATCCTCAGAAGTCACATCAAGGTTTCTTTTTGCATTATTATGAATTCATGGATTTTAGATAAGTGATGTGTTTTTAACCATTTTGAGTATTTTTATTACTCAGATGCTAAAATTCTCCCAGTGTTGATCAACATGAGTCCCACCAACATGGCTCCTATGTCCATTTGTATAGTTTCAGTTGTTTTTGATAGGTTCCTTGTTTTCTGGAACAAGGCTCTAGGCTGATCGTGAACATCTTCTGCCCTAGAACTGGAATCAATTACTTCTCTGATGTAACCTGGTATGAAAAATTATATTTAAGAGGTACAATATAGAGTCCAGAGTTTCTCATTGCTACTGGCTTGTCATTATTTCTTGGAATTTTCTGTGGTCAGAAGTAGAAAAAAATGTATATATGTGTGTGTATATATATATATATATATATACACACACACACACATTTATATATTCATGTACATTTGTATATTCATATATGAATTTCATATATATTTCATATACCTATGAAAAAGTAATATAAACCATGGAGATGATATAGATATAGATATAGATGATATAGATATAGATAGATATAGATACACACACACACACACTGGTATTTCCTAACTCAAAAATACAGGGTTTTTACTTATATGTTTAAACTTTATCTGGAATTTCTTTTCCTTATGCTCATAACCTTGGTTCCTAATGGCATGAACTTAATTACTTACTTGCTTTATCCTGTTATATAATAAGATGGTTATATAATTCATAAAAATAACTTCATAATAACCATACTAATGTTACTACAAACAACAAGTTTGCTGAATGCCATCTAAATTTTTTGTTCTTGTTTTTTCTTTAGAATATAATCCAGTAAGGATGTATAGTCAACACACTGTGCTATAAAAAATGAAATATATTTTCTTTTTGTGATTATGCCACTAACTTGTTTTTGTCTGTTTTATATTTTAAAAACTGATCCTTTTCTTGATACAAGTGTCTTAAAACATCTACATTTATGTAGTTCAAGTATCAAACATAGTCCAAAATCAAAATTCTAAACATTAGAAATTAGACATTCACGGAGTCTCATTTTGACTCTTTCCCTCCCTATAGCCTGTTTCTTCATTTTCCATACAATCCTTTTCATTAGTTTTTAGTTTATCCTTTATTGTATCTTTCTGACAATATAAGCAAATGCCTATAAATGCTATACTTTCCTCCCTTTTTATGCAACAAATCTTGATGGCCCCTAATCATCATGACCCTGAGTGATGGTCCCACAATCCTTCTCCCAATGCCTTTCTTCTCAGAGAAGTTGTAGCACTAACTAAGAACATTCAGAGTAACAGTAAACTCTATAAGCAGAATTTCCTCCTATACAGGTAAAATCAAGGGACCACTGTTGATGTGCATGCACCCTCATGGTTCAAAGGTGCCATGTAGCCTCAGAATTGAATGTGGCACTGGCCTTGTGGCATGTGCCAGGAATTTATCCTCAGGAGTTCATATCATGAAGCAGACCCACAAAATCATAGCTAAATTTTGTCAGATATTTTGGTTTATCATACTGGCAGCCTTCATATAACCAATCATAAAAAATGCCATCTCTTTCATTAATTTATTGTGGAAACATGAAAAAGATGACATTTTCAGGAATCATTAAAACAATCTTTTACCTCTGAGTCCCAAATCATGCAAAAATGATATCAAATGGTATAAAGTGGAAAAAAGAAGACTATTTTTTTTAGTCTGACCTCCTGCCTCTTTCCTAGTTCCATTCTTTAAGTGTTATCAACTCATAATGAATTCATTGGTAAGAAATATAATAAATGACTTTATTCACTGCCCATCTTATGCATATACAATGAATTCATTATCAGAAGTATGTATTGAGCATGTATATTCTATACAATTCACTATACTAGGCACTGCAGACAGAAAGATGAATGATATTTGGTTCTTGTTGTTGGAAGTAAAGAATAACTAAATAAATGATTTCAAATTACCATGAAAAATATTATGATGAGAAGAATGGTGTGGGTCCATGCATGCGTTGGTGGAGAAGGCAGTGATAGTGGACTGTAAGGGGTTCAGATCTAAATGGTGACTGTATCAGAGGGGCCTGGAATGTCAGGAAGGTGATGGTAGAGGAAGACCCAGCATTCACGATTCTAACACAGGGTGTCTACTGCTTACTAGGAACTGTTATAGTTACAGAAAAAATTCACTACCTTCACAGAGCATACATTCTAGCAGGGCACATACATAACAAACATATAAAAAAATAAACACATGTTGTGATATCAACAGTGACAATGGCTATGAAGAAACATTAGCCAAAGAGAAAAAGGGTGAGAGGAGGGTGATATTTTTGTCTGGGGTTCAGGAAGGCCTCTCTGAGGAAATGGCTTACAAACAGGGACTTGATTGAAATGGGTGTGGAAAGTTATGTGAGTATTGGAGAGAAAAGCTTTATAAGCCAATGGGACAGAAACCTTGGATTATTCAAAGAACTACAAGAAGATGGGAGAGCTGGATAAGTGCATGGTATTGAGGACAGGGAGATATTATGTTCAAGCTACACTCCAGAACAGGAGTCAGCAAACTATGGCATGCAGGCCAATTCCTGCCTGCCACTTGTTTACGTAAATAAAGTGTTTTTGGAACACAGTCAAGCATATTTGTTTATGTATTGTCTACAGCAGCAGAGTTTAGTCTTGTTTGCAAAGCCTAAATATTGCTGTCTTGCCTATTACAGAAAAGGTTTGCTGACCCCTACTCTAGAGGCAGCCAGTTGCCTTAATGAGGAAAGCACAGGACATGAATGATCAGCAAGCACTTAATTAGAAAGGACACACTCCAGATCTGTCCACCACAAGTGCTTCAGGCAACAGCAGAGCCTTTGCTCATTACTAAAATGAAACTGCAAAATAGGTTTTCATTCATGACCTTAGAGTCATTTTTAACTTCTTTATTTTTCTCATTCCACATGCCCCGTGTGTTAGATGTTTTGGCTTTCCTTCACTACACTGTATATGTGGAATTCACTCATGTCTCACTACTTCCAGCGCTCACCCTGGATCCAAACCACCATCACCTCTTGCAAGGACAAACACAGTAGCTTTCTCATCTACCTTTCTGCTACTATTCTTGACCTCCTACATTCTATTTCATCACATCAGCCAGAATGTCCTATTAACTATTGAAAGCTAGATGATGTTATTCGTCTGTTCAAACTCCATCCTCACATGGTTCACTCAGTAAAGCAAAATCCTTATCACACAATCTAGCCCTGTTACCTCCCTGACCTCATCTCCTGCCATCCTCCCCCTAGTTCACTCTTCTCCAGATACAATGGCCTTCCTGCTCTTCTACTGTCTTCTACTTCTACACTGGAAGCCCACTTCCACCCCAGAGGCTTTGCACTTACTGTTTCGTCTACCTGGAGTGCTCTTCCTGCAATATTTACATGGCTCATTCCTCCAAGTTTTGCTCAAATATCACCTTCTCAACCAGGACTTTCCTGACTTTAAATGTGCAACCCTACCTCACCACCCCAGCATTACCTATATTTATTCCCTGTTTAATATTTCCCCATAATATTTAGTGCTTTCTAAATATATTCTTAAGATTTATTTTATTATTCTTTTAAAGATTTTTATTTATTTCTTTGAGAGAGAGAGAGAGTGAGAGAGAGCATGAGTGGAGGAGAGGGAGAAGCAGATTCCCCACTGGTTGAGTGGGGAGCCTGATGTAGGGTTCAATCCCAAGACCACAGAATCATGACCTGAGCCAAAGGCAAACACTTGACTGAGCCACCCAGATGCCCCAAGATTTATTTTTTTCTTTTTTTAATTTATTTTTAAATTTTATTATGTTATGTTAGTCACCATACAATACATCATTAGTTTTTGATGTGGTGATCCACGATCCATTGTTTTCGTATAACACCCAGTGCTCCATGCAGTACGTGCCCTCCTTAATACCCATCACCTGGCTAACCAAGCCCCCTTCCCCCCTCCCCTCTAAAACCCTGTTTGTTTCTCAGAGTCCATAGTCTCTCATGGTTCATCTCTCCCTCCAATTCCCCCCCCATTTTTCCCTTCCTTCTCCTAATGTCCTCCATGCTATTCCTTATGTTCCACAAATAAGTGAAACCATATGATAATTGACTTTCTCTGCTTGACTTATTTCACTTAGCATAATCTCCTCCAGTCCCATCCATGTTGATGTAAAAGTTGGGTATTCATCCTTTCTGATGGCTGAGTAATATTCCATTGTATATATGGACCACATCTTCTTTATCCATTCATCTGTTGAAGGACATCTCGGCTCTTTCCACAGTTTGGCTATTGCAGACACTGCTGCTATGAACATTGGGGTGCATATGGCCCTTCTTTTCACTACATCTGTGTCTTTGGGGTAAATACCCAGTAGTGCAATTGCTGGGTCATAGGGTAGCTCTATTTTTAAATTTTTGAGGAACCTCCACACTGTTTTCCAAAGTGGCTGTACCAACTTGCATTCCCACCAACAGTGTAGGAGGGTTCCCCTTTCTCCACAACCTCTCCAACATTTGTTGTTTCTTTCCCTGTCCATTTGGCCATTCTAACTGGTGTAAGGTGGTATCTCAATTTGGTTTTGATTTGGATTTCCCTGATGGCTAATGAGGATGAACATTTTTTCATGTGTCTGTTAGCCATTTGTATGTCTTCTTCAGAGAAGTGTCTTTTCGTATCTTCTGCCCACTTTTTGACTTGATTATTTGTTTTTTGGGTGTTGAGTTTGAGAAGTTCTTTATAGATCTTGGATACCAGCCCTTTGTCTGTAGTGTCATTTGCAAATATCTTCTCCCATTCTGTGGGTTGCCTCTTTGTTTTGTTGACTGTTTCCTTTGCTGTGCAGAAGCTTTTTATCTTGATGAAGTCCCAAAAGTTCATTTTTGCTTTTGTTTCACTAGCTTTTGGAGATGTATCTTGAAAGAAGTTGCTGTGGGCGATGTCAAAGAGATTACTGCCTATGTTCTCCTCTAGGATTTTCATGGATTCCTGTCTTACATTGAGGTCTTTCATCCACTTTGAGTTTATCTTGTGAATGGTGTTAGAGAATGGTCGAGTTTCATTCTTCTGCATGTAGCTGTCCAATTTTCCCAGCACCATTTATTGAAGAGACTGTCTTTTTTCCATTGCATGTTTTTTCCTGCTTTGTCAAAGATTACATGACCATAGAGTTGAGGGTCCATACATGGGCTCTCTATTCTGTTCCATTGGTCTTTATGTCTGTTTTTGTGCCAGTTCCATGCTGTCTTAGTGATCACAGCTTTGTAATATAGCTTGAAAT
This sequence comes from Neomonachus schauinslandi, assembly GCF_002201575.2. Lineage (NCBI taxonomy): Eukaryota > Metazoa > Chordata > Mammalia > Carnivora > Phocidae > Neomonachus > Neomonachus schauinslandi. The sequence goes on along the minus strand of NC_058403.1, from coordinate 87,495,841 downwards.
CGGGCAACATGATGCCCCCAGCTTTGTTTTTCTTTTTCAACATTTCCTTGGCGATTCACGGTCTTTTCTGATTCCATACAAATTTTAGGATTGTTTGTTCCAGCACTTTGAAAAATGCCATTGGAATTTTGATCGGGATGGCATTGAAGGTATAGATTGCTCTGGATAGCATAGACATTTTAACAATGTTTATTCTTCCAATCCATGAGCATGGAATATGATTTATTTATTTGAGAGAGAGCACGTGGGTGGGGGCAAAAGGAGAGAGAGAATCTGAGACTCCCTGACAAGTGCAGAGCCCTTGATGTAGGGCTTGATCTCATGACCCTAAGATCATAAACTGAGCCAAATTCAAGAGTCAGATGCTAAACTAACTGAGCCACTCAGGTGCCTCTAGTGCTTTCTATATATACATTAAATTTAATTATATATTTTCTTTTATCCTCCTCCTTTATTAAGTGAAGACAGGGATTTTTTTTTTCTTGAAGTTTGTTCTTATTCATTACTGTATCCTCAACAACAAAAACAGTGCCTAGCACAAAGTAGGCAGTCAGGAAATATTTTATGACTGAATCAATTAGATCAATCCCTCTTTAATTCACAAATTGGATATTAAAGTTAGAATTAACAGTATTCTACATAAGTGGTAGTCTACATATTTTAGAGATACTCATCACCACGCATAAATAAGGTACAGATGAACAAGGTGTAAAACCTAGTGAACTCTAATTGTGTACCCTTTGCAATGATGCAAAGGGCTTGATTCATTTCTAAATTAATCCCCTTGCATTCAGAGAACACAGTTCGTATAAGTTTACCTTTTTAACTTCGTTGAAATTGGTTTTTTGACCTAATAACTTACCTGGGCTGAAGATTTCAACACGTATGCTTGAAAAGAATTCAACTGTTTATTGGCTGGAGTGTTTTACAAATGTCAATTAGGTCAAGGTGGTAGGTAGTGTTGTTTAAGTCTTCTGTATCTTTGTGGACTTTCTGTCTAGTTTGTTTTCAATTTTTGAGAGTGGGGTGTAAAAGTCTCTATTATTGTTCAAATGTCTATTTATCCTTCACTTTTGTTATATTTTGCTTTACATATTTGAGGGGTACTGTAATTAGGTGTGTATATATATGTATTATTGCTGTATCTACCTGAAAAAATAACTCTTTCATCACTATAAAATATTCTTCCTTGTCTCTAGCAATATATCTGTCTTAAAGTCAATTTTGTCTGATACAAATGTAGTTATTCCAGATCCTTGATGGTTACCATTTGCATGTTTTATCTTTTTCACCTCTTTACTTTCAATCCATTGAGTCTGAATCTACAGTGTGTCTCTTGTGGAGACCATAGAGTAGGATCTCATTTTTTTTATTTCAGTCTGACAATGTCTGCATTTGATTTGGATGCTGAATTTATTCACATTTTATGTAATTATTGGTATGGTTGGATGCATGTTTGCCATTTTGCTATTTATTATCAAAAGGGAAACAGCTACAGGTAAGAATACTTTGAATTCCCCCTTTACTTACCTGAATATTAGTAGTTTTTCACTAACCAGGGCTTCACAGTTTGTTTTAACAATCATTGTCAATTCCCAGGGCTCTGAATGCTTGTTTTTGATAATATTCTCTAGTTTTATCATTGTCCTTTGAGGATAGAATATGGTGACCTCTTCATTCTACCATGCTGGGAATCCCCTATTACGGGGATTTTTGCAATAGTTCAGGAATAAAAGAAAGACAGTAAGAACTAGAAATGAATAATGACAAACACTCCAGAATGAATTTAGTAAATATTTAAAAATAAAATAGACAAAACCTAAAGAATAATTGCATTTGAGAAGGATAAATTCCAGGACAATGGAACATGATGGTTAAAATTATAGGTTAAAATCTTAACTCTAGCACTTCAGGCTAGGTGACTGTTCTAGGCCTCAGTTTCCTCACCTGAAAAATAGTGATAATAATCATTCTGGTGTAAGGACTTAATACAACAATGAATGTAAGATTGTTTACACAGTGTCCAGCATCTTGTGATTTCCTAAATGTTGTAGCTATGACTTTTACCATTATTAGGTCACCTCTGGTCCCATCAGCTCTTTGATAAAGGCATTAATAGCGCCATTGGAAACAGATCACCGCCACCAAGGGCCTAGTCCATAAGAGCTTGGTAAGAAATTAAGGTACTTTCAATTCTTGCTAATCACCAATAAGACAAATTTAAGCAACATTCTTAAAACAATTAAGAAACATACCATTTTTCTATACTAAGAGCTCTAAATATGTTATGGCATAATTTTCACATTAGTAAGGAATATGATATTTTTTTAAGAGAAGCTGTCAACTACCTTTAAAATAGCTGTCAAATTTTTCTTCCTATTTAATATATTCCAAAGGGGTTTTAAAAATAACATTTATTGGGCACCTGGGTGGCTCAGTTGGTTAAAAATAACGTTTATTTTCTCTCCAATTTTTCCTCATTCTTTCAGCAAACACTGATTATTTTCCCTAGTGTCCTGAATACAGATTGAAAAGATTGAAATCAAGGTGGATTTGGGGTTTATTATTTGATTAGTGCACCTGAATCATTAATGACATGAGCTCAATTCTTAAAATAGTTTGAATAAAGAGCTGCTGTCACAGATTAAACAAAGGGAGACCAACAATGCAAGCCTTTATTTCTACACATTAATATTAACTACTAACTCATGCCCTAGACCTTATTTCAGTAGAAAAATCAAATGAATTCTAATATACCGCATGATGGTCATGTTTTTATTTATTTTTAATTATTTATAATTTATATTTCCCATCTTTTCAAAATATATTTGAAGTTCCTTTTAATAAACACACAAAACCATAAAAGACAAAGGCAAAGGAGATAAAAAAAAAATAGTAAAAGGGGTAGAGATAATTCTGTCCAGAATCTGGGGTCAGAAGGACACTATGATTGAGCATTTTTTTTAGCTCTGATCTTCCTGGCAGCCAAGAGAAAAAGTGAAATAATGGATCACATATTCTCACTGTCTGATTAAAGGAAATGCAATAGTATTGCAGATGATAGAAACTTTGCTTGCAATTAAATTCCTGGAGGAATTCAATTTGACAGGACCTATACAAGACACATTGTGTAGCATATAAAACAAAAAAAAAAGTTTTCCTCAGCAGTGTGCAAAACATGGAACCTCACATGATCATTGGAAACTCCATCACTGCTTAGTAAAAACTAAGGAAACAATATTAAATATTAGCACAGAGAATGTTTTTAATGATGATATCAACTATCATCTGAATTTCCATACCTAATAGACTCTGCAGATCCATCTTACTGAATTATTTTGTAGCAAAGTTTGCTCTTGTAACTTTTCTGTGGGTCTTCCTAAGGACTACTTCTTCCAGGTTACCTTCTTGCCTGATCACTCCTGTCCTGGTGTACCCCCAAAGCTCTATCCTTGGCTTTTTCTTACTCCACATGTTTATCCTGAGCAATTTAGTTGATACCAATGCCAACCACATACCAATGCCTCATTCATCCAAATAACTATCCCAGGGCTCTTTCCTAAGGTCCAGAACCTCACATCAACTCATGAATGTTTGGAAGATATTTAAAACTTATTAGGTTCTTATCAAAACGTGTTTTCCTTTTGTATCGTCTATCTTGGAAATTCACACCATTACCCAAACTTTACCAAAGCACATCTTATATATCTGATCTTTCTCATCCTCACTGTGACTGTTTTTTATTTGTGTGCAAGTCAGCCTTGCTCAGCAGCAAGTTTTCTGCAGACAGGGGCCTGATTCATCTTTAAATTCAGTACCAAAGACAGATGGAAACTAGAATGCTATTGGTTAAGTAAATACATATTTAATAAATGAATGGAATGATCACATGAGAAGATAATGAAAAATACTGAGCTACATTCTTCATATTTCATTGAATCTAGCAGTCTCAATTGTAAGATATATCATTATTTTATGACCGATTACACAAGGAGAAAATAGTACTGATTGTTGTAGGAGGCCATTGATTGTCAAACACATTCTAGTTTCAGATATGGGAAAATATGAATAGAAACAAATGTGTCTTAAAATTGATGAAATATATTTTGATCTAAGTTGATTTATCACTTTACATTGATCTCAAAAGAAACTAAAGAGCTTTGAAGCCTCAAAATAACTGGCTGATAGCAAGGACCCCTGAGAACCTCTCTTTTTGATTCCTTGTTTTGGTTACTTTGTACAGCCCTATTTAGCTTAGTTTGGATCATAATGATATCATATAATTTGTGTTATTAATTAAAGTAAGATCTACCTACTCCAGGGCCTTCCTTCTTTCACCTTCCCCTGGTTCAATCATGAATATCACCATGCCCAAAGAGTCTTTTTTTTTTTAATTGAAGTACATTTGACATACAATATTATATTAGTTCCAGGTGTATAACATAATGACCCAACAATTATATACTTTGAGAAATGCTCACCTCAATAAGCATAGTTACCATTTCTCACCATAAAAAGTTATTAAAGAATTATTGAGTATATTCCCTATGCTGCACTTTTCATTCCTGTAACTTATTTATTTTATAACTGGAAGTTTGTACCTCTTAATTCCCTTCACCTATTTCACCCATCCCCTTCACACTCCACCTCTCTGACAACTACCAGTTTGTTCTCCATATTTGTAAGTCTGTTTCTGGTTTTGTTTGATTGTTTTATTTTGTTTTTTAGATTCCAGATACAAGTGAAATTATATGGTATTTGTCTTTCTCCATCTGACTTATTTCCCTTAGCATAAATACTTACAGGTTCATACACATTGTTGTGAATGGCAAGATTTCATACTTTTTTATGGCTGAGTAATATTCCATTGGGTATATATATATACACCACAACTTCTTTATCCATTCATCCATTGATGGACACTTAGCTTGCTTCCATATCTTGGATTTTATACTGCAATAAACACAGGGGCACATATCTTTTTGAATTAGTTTTTGTTTTGTTCAAGTAAATACCCAGAAGTAGAATTACTGGATCATATGGTATTTCTATTTTTTTTTTTTTTTAAGAAACCTCCATAAAAAGGCTGCACCAATTTATATTCCCACCCACAGTGCAGGAGGGTTACCTTTTTGCCACATCCTAACCAACACTTGTTATTTCTTACCTTTTTGATACTATCCATTCTGACAGGTATGAAGTGATATCTCACTGTGGTTTTGATTTGCATTTCCCTGATGATCAGTGATGTTGAGTACTTTTTCATGTGTCTTTTGGCCATTTTTATGTTCTCACTGGAAAAATGTCTATTCAGAAGTTCTGCATGTTTTTTAATCAGATTATTTGTTTTTTTTCAGTGTTGAATTTTATGAGTTCTTTGTATATTTTAGATATTAACCCCTGTTGGATATATCATTTGCAAATATCTTCTCTGTTTCAGTAGGTTGCCTTTTTGTTTTGTTGATGGTTTCCTTTCCTGTGTAAAAGTTTTTTAGTTTGGTATAGTCCCAGTGGTTTAATTTTGCTTTTGTTTCTCTTGCCAGAGACATATCTACAAAAGTATTTCTACAGCCAATGTCAAAGAGATTACTGCCTATGTTTTCTTCTAAGAATTTTATGGCTTCAAGTCTTACATTATAGGTCTTTAATCCATTTTGAGTTTATTTTTGTGTCTGGTGTAAGAAAGTGGTCTGTTTTCATTCTTTTTCATGTATCTGTCCAGTTTTCCCAGCACCATTTATTGAAGAGACTTCCCCCATTGTATATTCTTGCCTCCTTTGTCATAGATTAACTGACCATATAAAATGAGTTTATTTGTGGGCTCAAAGAGAATCTGTCTTAATCTGCCCAGTTGCCGTAACAAAATACCACAAAATGGGAGCAGGTGGCTTACACAACAGAAATCTATTTTCTCAGCGGTGTTGAGGCTGGAAGTCCAAGATCAGGGTGCCAGCATGATCAGGTTCTGGTTACAGTTCTCCTCTTGGCTTGCAGATGGCTACTTTCTCACTGTGTCCTCACATGTGGGCAAGAGGAGTGGAGCTAGCTCTGATTTCCCTTCCTCCTCTTATAAGAGTTCTAATCTGTTTGTGGTGCCCCACTCCCATGACCTAATCTAAACCTAATTACCTCTAAGAACCCATCTCCAAATACTATCACAGGGTAGTGGGGAGGGGGGTAGGGCTTCAACATGAATTATGGGGGTACAAAAATATTCAGTCCATAACAGAGTCCCAGTCACACAAAGTGCCTGGCTCAATTTCTGTTCCTTCCTGGGCTCCATTTTTATTCAAAAAATTTTAACTGCAGGACTTAGAGAAAATAATCTCCTTTCTTTGGTCCAGAGAAGCTAGCCATCAACCCTTTGCCTGTCCTTTTAGGGACTGTATTTTGAGACTACACCTACATGGAGCTATTAAGTGGCAATTCCCTAATGCTTCCAAAACTTTGCTCAGTTATCCTTAGACTCTCCAGAAGAGTGGTCAAACAGCAGTTGTTTCTAGAGGTATACCAGGAAAAGTAATGATATTGGCGTGGGAGTGGAAAAGTTAGTCATTCATTTATTCAATATTGATAGTGCACCTTCTTAAACCCACTTTGATAGGTGGACAAAGGCTATACCACAATGCCTGGCAAAATGTAGGTGCACTACTCTAGAAACTTCACTTTAGATATTAGGAATTCCCTCCTGAGCATTTGAAATGTCTTGGAAATTTAATTCTATTTTATAACTTTTCTGAGAACTCCAAACTGCCAGTCACCCTTGCAATTTGGGGAAGCAGCTAGATGGGGAGGCTTTTCTAGTACTTTCTGCTTTAAAATCCCTGATGATAATATTCTCACATGACCTTTTGACTCACCCTCATAACATTAGGGTCAAGTAGGAACAGGACCTTTCTGGATCCAAATCCAGCCTAGAGATGTCTGTTTATGACTCACCTACCCTCTGAAGTAATAGCTAAGTAATAGCCCTGTATATTCTTTTTGTTCATTTCGTTTTTGCTTTTGTTTATTCCTCCCCTGACTTTATCTACATAAGGATACTGAAAGAAAGAAGAAAAGTGAAGAATAACCTGATCCCGGACTTGTGTCAGCAATGGCTAGTCTTGTACCATTTTTTTTTTATAAAAACTCACTCACTACTTTTGGTAACTAGGCTCTTCCATGTACTTGCTCTTCTTCCACAGACTTCCTTAAATCATTAATTTACCCATTGCCACTGGTACAGATGAAGATGATGAGAGGAGAGAACTTTATATCGACTAATATGTTACAAGTTTTAGGCTAAGAACTTTATTTATTCCCAATAATAATCCCACAAACTAGAACTACTATTAAGTTATTTTGAGAATGGCATTTAGTTTTACAGAGGTAAGTGACGTGCCTAGGGTTACCTAACTGGAAAATGGCAGAGCTGGGTTGTGAAGCAAGATCTGCTCATTCCAGACCCCAAGTGCATAACTATGGTAGATATAGACAGCTTTGGAATTTACCAGTAGAAGGAACCTAGCTCCAACAATTCTTAGTAGTGTGTTCTTAGGCAACTTGCAGAACTTTTAAGATGCAGTGCCTTTATTTATAGAAAGTAGAATAATATGCTTTTCCTCTTAAGGTTTGTTGTGATTACTTATAAGTATAATGAAAGAACATGGGTTTAATATGGTCACTGTAGGTTTCTTTCTTTTTAGAATGACTTACTGACAATTTCTGGTGCACTTACACTAAATTAGTGTTCTAATATTTAAAATTAAGATTTTTAAATTAATAAACCCCTTTTTTATAGAATAGTTTCAGATTTACAGAAAAAATGAGCAGACAAAAAATGAGTATAGAGATTTTCCATTATCCTCCTCCCTCATACACAATCTTCCTTATTATTAATACTTTGCATTAGTGTGGGACATGTGTTATAATTGATGAACCAATATTGATACATTATTTTCAACTGAAGTCCATAGTTTACATTGTTTTATTCTCTGTGTCATACAGTTCTATGGGTTTTGATAAATGCATAATGTCATGTATCCAACATTGTAGTATACAGAATAGTTTCACTGCTCCAAAAATCACTTGTGTGCCACCTATTCATCCTTTTCTCTCACTTCTCTGGGTCCCTGCCAAACACATGTCTTTTCTACTGTGTCTATAGTTTTGTCTTTACAGAATGTCATATAATTGGAATCAAGCAGTATGTAGACTTTCAATTTGGCTTCTTTCACTTAGCAATATGCATTTAAGTTTCCCTCATATCTTTCCAAGGCTTAATAACTCATTTCTTTTGATTACTGAATAATACTCTATTGTATGTATGTGCCAGAGCTTATTTTCCCATTTACTTGTTGATAGACATCTTGGCTGATTCCAGTTTGAACAATTATGAATAAAGCTATTAGAAACATTTGTGTGCAGATTTTTGCATGGACATATTTTCACATCAAATGGGCAAATACCTAAGAGCACAATTACTGGATCATATGGTAAGACTGTGTTTACCTTTGTAAGAAACTGCCAAACTCTCTTCCAATATGGCTATACCATTTTGCATTCCCAATACCAATGTTTGGGAGTTCCTAATGTTCTACATCCTTGCCAACATATGCTATGGTGAATTATTAGGTTAATTATTTGGACTTTAGTCATTCTAATAGGTATGTATTGATATCCCATTGTATTAATTAATAATCCCCTTATGGCACATGATACTGAATATATTTTTAATATGCTTATATGCCATTTGTTTATACATATTTGGTGAAGTGTCTGTTCATATTTTTTACCCATTTCTAGTTAGGATATTCATTTTCCTAGTTTTGAGGTTTCAAACCAAAGAATATATATATCCTTTGTATATTTTGTGTATAAATTCTTCATTATATGTTTTACAAATATGTTCTCCCACTCTGTGGCTTATCTTTTCCTTTTCTTCACAGTGTATTTTGCAAAGCAGAAGCTTTTGGTTATAATAAAGTCCAACTTACCAATATTTTCTTTCATCTCGCTTTTGGTGTTGTACCTAAAAATTCACCACATTCAAGGTAACCTAATTTTTTCCCTGTTATCTTCTAGTTTTATAGTTTAGGTCTGTTATCTGTTTTGAGTTGATTTTTGTGAAAAATATAAGATCGATGTGTGGATTTATTTTTTGCATATAATGTCCAATTGTTCTCACATCACTTGTTGAAAATATCCCATTTACTATTATCTTTTGAACAACTTTTTTTTTTTTTTAGTTCATACTGCGTAAGTTTGCCCTGATTGAGCTTTCTTTAGCAGTTTTGCACATACTTTTACTGCTGATGAACAGCATATTTTAATCTACAACAAAGAGTGGGTTCTACTTTGGACCTAAGCAATTGGTGATTTTTTTATTTGTGACCTTTGGGGTATGCTTTAAAATGCTGCTAAAAAAATTTAATTAAAAAAAAGAAAATGATCTCCAAGAAAGGTCCATGCCTCAAGGTTTAAAAAAAAATGTGTGAGATAATTGCTTGTCAACTACTTGCTTAGAAGGTATTCTTTTCACCTCAAGAAAAAAATAGTCTAGCTTTATCTTATTCCCTACATTACCTTTTGGCACATCTCTTGACAACAGTGTGACTAGGTAGTAGAATTCAGTCTTGTCCAGTGGATGTTTTAGCCTTTTTTTTTTTTTCAGGCTGCTTCTTCAACTCTTTTCTTCTTCCTGTTAAACATAAATTCACAAAGTGAGCCAAAAGCTTTTCATTTTTCTTACAACACTGCTGATGATAAAAGATGCTAAAAGATTTCACCTACTGAAAAAACACAAATGTTTGCATTTTTTACGGAGTGCTACTCTTTCACCCAAAGAATATTCAGTTGCTTGGAGAATGACAAAATGAATTGACTGGATAAACTTAGGAGATAACATATCACCAGTCTCCTCCTGAATCTGTTTCTTTTGAAGTTGCCTTTTGGGGAAGGTGATACAATCATAACAAGAAATCAAGATGCATTCAATTAAATATAATAAAAACCATAACACAATGTTTTAAGCAGGAAAGGGATTTATTTTCTCAAATACAAGAGGCCTGGGCTTGGTAATTCAGCACTGATACAGGTGTTCAAGCAAACGGTGTCTTTCAGCCTCCCTACTTGACCATTCTTGGTGTGTTGTCACAAAATGGCTTTTGCCTGTCTGGCCATGGCAGCTGGATTTGAGACAGGAAAACAACGTGGTAGATTTATCAAGATAACAAAATCTTCCCAGAAATCCCAATAGGCTCCCACTTATATCTCATTAGACAGATTTATGTCACATGGCCACCTGTACAAGAAATGCTGGGAAATGAAATGTTTTTATTTTTAGCTCTGTGGACTGCTGCCTCATTATTTTTTTAATAATAAAGAAGGCAACAAAAGATAGAGGATTGGCTACTCATACAATCTGCAACATAGACTATGTCTGTTCAACTACTCTGAAGCTTGATAGGACATAGGTTAAGCAACCAAATTAAAAAAAAAAAAAAGGACTAAAACTACAATCAGGTTTTAGTTATAATTTACAAGTAATAAGGTATGTAGATCCATAATTATTTTAAGAGTGAGAAGAATAGCTACATTTGATTTCCCCATAGTTCAATGTTTTTAATAATACTGTACAGTAAAATGCTTTTTAAAATATTTTTAAGATTCATTCCTTCTTCTCCACTTCTTCCAACACTCTCCAAAGGTAGGCCTGGGTTATTAGTACAAAATTCAATAGTTTCTCACCCTTACAACTCCTACCCATTTCAAATTCATCTTCCAGATATATTCTAGGAAGTTTAAGAACACAAATCTGACTATGTGCTAGTCAACATTATGTTACACATTTTTCTATATCTCCTCCTTCAGAAAACAAGCCTCTGGCTTATTCAATAGATGAGCCCAGGTTCTTCTTACCACTCCAGCCCGGATTTTTGCCTCCTCCTCCCTCATAGTTGAGACTCACAAAATAACTTAATAGTAGTTCTACTTTGTGGGATTTTTGCTGAGAATAAATAAGGTGCACAGCCCAACATCTGGCACACATCGTAACAATGAGCCATGTCTCCCCAGCCTCTTCCCATTTAATGTTCCTGTGACCAAATTTCCCTTTCATCTTCTCTTCCCTTCACCAGAGTAACTCCCTTTCATTAAACTATAACAAGCAAAACTAAGAGGGGAAAAAAATGACCTTTGTCCACATACCACCACTTCAAAGATGCCTTTCCTGGCTTTCTTCTGTGCCCTCATAGGATTATGTAACTCAATCTATCATAGAATCCAGCTCCTCCTACTGAAATGATCTGTATGGATGTTTGTGTATTAAGCTAGCTTGTTGCTTGTGTTTCTTTGAACAACCATATTGTCAGTGTTAGTAGACTAACTGGCACATAGTAGGTGCTTCATAAATGTTTGACAAAAGTAATAACATTATATATGCAAGTTCTTTAATTATGGAGTAAGCTATTTCATTTTGTTATTGTCAGAACTATTTCCTCTATTAATCATTTAAGTTCAAATAGAAATTAACTTTACCAATGAAGCAAGTTTTATCTCTTATAACACACGAAAGAAATTGCAAAACAAGAAAAACCAATTATTTAGAACTTCTTTAAAAATGCAACACAATAATTTGTGGAGAAATGACATTGACAATTAAATGTTTAAGAAAAAGCTCTACATTGGAGTAAAATGGAATACTGTTTTGTTTTCTTTTCTTTTCTTTTTCTTCATCTTCTTTAAGCTTGCCCTCATGGTTACAAAATACAATGTCTCTTTAGTTCTTATTTTGGTCTTGCCAGGAGCTAATGAATGTTTTGAGACTTATACCTAGTTTTTTATTACACTTCTATAATATAATAGGAGTATATAATTTTTATTATGCTTCTATAAAATATACTTTAATGTATTGTATGTAGGAGTGAGCTGAGGATGCCCACAATTCTTTTCAAATCTTAAAACTGAGAGCCTATGTGCCCTCCCACCCCATTTAGCAAATATAGAAACTGAAACTAAAAGTGTTAAGTATCTTTCCTAAGATCACAAAGTACTAACAATAGAGCTAGTACTAGAACTACAACACAAGATGAAGTATACTTTTTTGATAGGAGCTCAGAAATATATCCCATATCCCATTGTGAGAGCTATATTCCATCAATTTACCCAAGGTGGAACTTCCTTTCCCACAATCCCCTTCTCTGTTATTTTATAATCTGAGTTGGCAAAAACAGAAGTGTGTAGAGATTTAGAAGGCAGAAGCAAAGCAGCTGCCATTAAACTGTGAACATCACCATGATATAATGTGTGAAATGGAGATCCATGGGTCCAGCAGATTCCAACTTGTCCTCACTTGCTGTCACTCCATGTCTAATTCCCCTTCCCATCTGCTGATCCTGCCAACCAACACTGACCCCAGACCATAAAAAACAGCCTTTCATAGACCTCTTTATCAGCTCTTCCTTGTGGTCCCATTCTAGCAACTGGATGTCCTTGAGTTTAGAAGGCCTGCTAGTGACTTTTCTCTGATCCTCTAACTCTTCCTTACAGACCTTCATGTCCCAGTGATGCCTACCACTGTGGGAACTAGTGTCCTACAATAAATCCTTTAGTCCATGATGCTCATAGTGCTCCTGCCTCTGTGGCTGAACTCTGACTGGCATACCCAGTTAACCCATTAATTTGCATATCTTCCACATCATCCTTTTGAGAGAGAGAGAGAAAACAAAAAGATTTGTTAAGATGACATTTAGAAGATATTAATCACAAAGAACGAAATTGTTATGACATAAATTATCATATAAATTTACATATACAGACCAAGCTTTAGTCCCCAAAATATAAGTTTGTACAATGAACAAGATATATTTCTTTGCTCCCAAGTATTGATAAATAAAACACACAAAGATTATACCTGCTATTACATAAACACATTGATATATTAAAATATTTAAGAAGCTCTGCAACAAAGAAGCCTCTTAAACCTGATATTTTCAAACCTTATTTGTGAACAAAAATGACTTTCTTTTTTTCAAGTGTGAGATATGGTACACACCTATTAGTATTAAGCAAACCAGTTTCCCAAACCATACTTTACTAGTTTAGGGAAAAAAGAAATTATTTTTAAATATTAAGATTTTAAATTTCAATTTAAGGAGGATATTTGTTCTATCCATTCACATGAATAATATAAAGGAATTCCACTGGATTTCAATTGTAAAATTACCAATAAGAAAGGTCTTGAAGGCATTACCCCCTTCTTGCCACATACACACGTCTTTTAACTGACTCAATGAATAATGACCCATTGGTTGGCTGAATAAGTGGAAGAATGAATAAAGAATATTTTTATCCTACAATTATTAGTACAGAGCAAGATAATTGCTATTGAAAATGATTGTTTCTCCTATTTCTTTCTATTATGTGATGCCAATCCACACTCAGCCAAGCTGTTTCTGAAAAATGTTGGTATGAATACACCCTTCAATATTTCTTCCACTGACTGCAAATATAATCTAGGCATAAATCATCAAAAGTAAATACCAGTGAACACTTTAATCCTTTATAATAAATCAGGGAAATGGGGAGTCTATGCCTGATGATGAAGTTTTTGTGTAGGTCAACCAGCGGTTTGCTGAGGAAGCAGCACTTGAGAAAACAAGGAGCATTTTGTTAAAGACCCGGAGTTCCACTAACGGGTAGGAATTTTTTTGCACATATTTCTATCTCTCCTGGTTATTAAGTGGTTCTATTGTTTTATTTCAGCAAGCCAAATCAAATCAAAAAAAGTATTTTTTCCTGAATGCCTACTGTCTCAAGGAGCTGAGCTAGATGCTGAATAAGATAGAAAATTGAATCATAAAAATCGTTGGCCCTCAAATAATTTCTATTGAATAGGGTAGAAAAGATACATATATCAACAATTTTAATACAAGGTAGAACCTTGTTAATGTCACAGGTGAAGTATAGATTAAAGTTCTACCAAAGTTAAGAAGAGGAAGTGATTACTTCGAGATGGAGAGATCAAGGTCCAAGGCCACAGCAACTCAGACACACCCATTCCACTATCCTTGGGACCAGTTGTTTCCCCAGGGAGCTTTGGGGGAAAACCCAGAACTCTGAGTTTTCTCCTGATTGTGCCACACTGAGCCAAGGGGAAGGACTATCGTCCCAAAACACAAATGAGATGAGATGGAAAAACCAAAGCTGAAGTTAAGCAATCTGATGGCCATCCCAGCAGAGTACAGTGTTCCCCAATGGAGTAAGGCTGCTATACTTCTGGTACAAACCTTGTAGGGTCAAAAACTCCCCCTCCCAACCTATGGGAGGAGTTCCCCAAATGATTGGAAGCAGCCTCTACTTGAGATCACTCCACTGTACATCACAGCTCCTCTGAGCCCAGAGACAACAAATATCCAGTCCCAAAACAACCTAGGGCTGGTTACACCTCCGAGACCCTGTCTGCTCTCCCATCTTGAGTGTACTTTCCCTTTAATAAACTGCTTTTTGCTTGCTAAACAAACAACAAACAAAAACAGTTGAAGTTGGTGACATCTGAGCCAAACCTTGAAGAAAAGATCCGACTGGAAGTTCTAAAAGATAGGTCAGCAAAACTAAGGAAGGCAAACACGTGGAGACAGAGTTATCAGATAAAATCCAAGATAGCTAGATAAATTGAGATTTCAAATAAACGACAGCCAAAAAATCAATGTAAGAATGCATCATACACTACCTAGGGCATACCTATACCAAAAATTATTTGTTGTTCACCTGAAATTCAAATTTAACTGAGGCTCCTGCACTTCTATGTTAAATTTGGCAACTCTACCTGGTGGGGAGGGAGGGAATACAGGGGATATACTGGGAAATGAGGGTGGTTTAGTCAGTAGATTGAATTGTGTCCCCCAAGTAGATATGTTGAAGTTCTAGCCCCCAATACCTCAGATTGTGATCCTATTTGGAAATGGAGTCCTTATAGGATAATCAAGTTAAAAACAAGGTCATTAGAGTGGATCTCTAATCTAATATGACTGATGTCCTTATTAAAAGGGGGCATTTAGACATAGCAATGGACACACATAGAGGGAAGATAATGTGAAGACTGAGGAAGAGATTGAAATTACGTTGCAACAAGCTAAGGAATGCCTTGAGCTACCAGAAGCTGGAAAGACAAGTTCGAGCTTCTCCCACAGGTTTTAAAGTAATCATGGCTCTGCCAGCTCCTTGATTCTGGACTTCTAGCCTCCAGAACTGTGAGACAAGTTTCTGTTGTTCTAGGCGACCTAGTTTGTGGTTTGTGGTGCTTTGTTATGGGAGCCCTAGGAAATGAATGCAGTTGGCTATAGCCAAAGGTAGTTTCCAAAGGGGAAAGGTGGGAATTCTCTGAGTGGAGGAAGACTATAGGGGCCTGGAATCCTCATAAAAAAAGAGTCTAAGCTCCCTCTGCTTGCTGTGCATCCTAAAATGGAAAAAAAACAAACAAGCAAACAAAAAAAACCCCTAATGCTAGTATCTATAGCATGGCCATAAGGAAATTTAAGCAATGGTTCAAGCATATCTTATTTTCCTAGAACATTCATTTTACTTTTGTCTGAAACAAAACAACACAAAAGGATATATTATGGAGAAAAATGCAAAATGTGTGCAAATTTTCAGGACAGAATAAGATTATAAACTCTTGGAAGAAATTTCAAAGTTCTAGCCCCTGCTTCCGTTTAGACCCTCAAATCCTCAGAAATAATCTTTTTATTCCTTTTTCATCAGAAATATTTTGGTGAAAAAGTTTGAAAAACAATATTTAATTAGTGAGGAGCTGCACAATTTTAGAACAGATACTCTGAAAAAATTTTAGGTATAAGGCAAAACAGTACAAAATAATATATCTCTGTACTCAAGGAGTTTGCAATCAAATTCTGTAAAAAAGTCACAAAAGGAAATGTAGAGTTAAATAATTATCAATTTGAAATAATAAAAGAAATGTTAAAGTAATGCACTGTAAATTAACGAAAAAAAATTTTTTTTCCCTACAGTATTCAGAAATACTATGATGATCAGAGAAAGAATCACAAGATATATTTTTTTAAGCTGGGTCTAGAAAGAGAATAGACTTGGAAATGTGTAAAATCATTTTCTTATTATTTTAAATTAAGCTATATAAAATTTCTCTCAATATTTTTTAAACCTGCGAGTATCTGTGAGTGCTTCAAAACAAGAAGCACATTTAATGATTTATGTCATTTTGATAATTCTAAGAATGTGCTCTTTATTTCCCTTACTCCGAAGAGTTTATTAAATGTGCTCTCATCAAAGGATTGTGTATAAAATCAGTTCAATATATTCTTCAGTCTTGTATTCAAATCATTTTTAGTCATGGGGAAAACACCCCTTAAGAAACAGTTTTCGGGCGCCTGGGTGGCTCAGTTGGTTAGGCGACTGCCTTCGGCTCAGGTCATGATCCTGGAGTCTCAGGATCGAGTCCCACATCGGGCTCCCTGCTCGGCGGGGAGTCTGCTTCTCCCTCTCCCGCTCCCCGCTTTTGTGCTCTTTCTCTCTCTCACTCTCTCTCTCAAATAAATAAATAAAATCTTTAAAAAAAAAAAAGAAACAGTTTTCAAGGAGTAATGATGACAGGTTGCTAAGTGAGTATCTTTGCTATGAAGACTGAGGGTTTTATAGCTTAGGTGTGTGAAATCACCTTTACTCCTACTCCCAAATTTGGGGAATTAAATGAATCCCTTTACTCCTCCTCCCAAAACTGAAAAAAAAAAAAAAGTAATACCTAAAGGAAAATTTGGTCATGGATCTACTGTGACTGAATAGCATTTAATCACACACACACAAAAAACTATTTCTTTGAAAAATTTGTGTTCTTTTTGTACCAAAAATTAGGTATGGAAGCAGCCCAACTGTACTTGGATTGATGAATGGATAAAGAAGATGTAAGATATAGATATAGATATATACATACAATGGAATATTATTTAGTCACCAAAAGAATGAAATCTTGCCATTGGCAACAACATGGATGGAGCTTGAGAGTATAATGCTAAGAAACATAAGTCAGAGAAAGACAAATACCATATGATTCCACTCATATGTAGAATTTAAGAAACAAATGAGCAAAGGGAAAAAAGAGAGAGAGAGAAAAATCAAGAAACAGAGTCTTAATTACAAAGGACAAACTGATGGTTACCAGGGGGTGGAGGGGTAGGGTGAGGGGATGGGTGAAATAGGTGATGGGGATTAAGGAGTGCATTTGTAGTAACGAGCACCAGGTGATATATGGAATTGTTAAATCACTATATTGTATACCTGAAATTAATATAACACTGTATGTTAACCAACGGAAATTAAAAAAAAAACTTAATGCCAAAAAAAAAAAAAAGGTAAAGACAATAGAAAAAAAATCAATGAAACTAAAAGCTGGTTCTTTGAAAAGATAAAATTGACAAAACTTTATGTACACTCACCAAGAAAAAAAGAGAGAGGGCTCAAATAAAATCAGAAATAAGAGAGAAGTTACAACTGATACCACAGAAATACAAAGGATCATAAAAGATGACAATGAACAATTATATACCAACAAATTGGAAAATCTAGAAGAAATGGATAAATTCCTAGAAACTTACAATCTTCCAAGATCAAATCATGAAGAAAGAGAAAATCTGAATATATTAATAAGGAGGTTAAATCAGTAATCAAAAACCTCCCAACAAACAAAAGCCCAAGATCAGCCAGCTTCACTAATGAATTTTACCAAAAATTTAAAAATTCAATACCTATCCTTTCCAAACTCTTCCAAAAAAATTGAAGAGAAGGAAAAGCTTCCACACTTATTTTAAGAGTCCAGCATTACCCTGATTTCAAAACCAGACAAAGACACCACAAAAAAGGAGAAAATTATAGGTTGACATATACAATGGGGAAAGGGGGGTCTCTTTAACAAATGGTGTTGGGAAAACTGGACAGATACATGCAAAAGAATGAAACGGGACCACTATCTTACACCATATACAAAAATTAACTCAAAATGGATTTAAGACTTGAATATAAGACCTGAAACCATAAAACTCCTAGAAGAAAACACAGGTAGTATTAACATTGGTCTGTGAATGATATTTTCTTAGATCTGTCTCCAAAGACAAGGGAAACAAAAGCAAAAGTAAACAAATGGGACTGTATCAAACTAAAAAAGCTGCTGCACAGTGAAAGAAACTATCAGTAAAACAAAAAAGCAACCTACTTAATGGGAGAAGATATTTGCAAATTATATACCCAATAAGGCAATAAGGGGTTAACAGCCAAAATATATAAAGAATTCATACAGCTAAATAACAAAGACAAAAACAAAAAAACAGTCTGATGAAGAAATGGTCAGAGCATCTGAACAGATTTTTTTCCAAAGAAGATATACAGAGGGTCAACAGGAACATGAAAAGATGTTCAACATCACTAATCATCAGGAAAATGCAAATCAAAACCACAATGAGATATGACCCTATGCTTGTGGGAATGGCTATTATCAAAAAGACAAGGAACAACAAGTGGTGGTAATGATGTGGAGATGTTTCTCTCACTGCGTTCCACAAAACACTGGTCCCCTGAGATGCTTCATGCAAATGGGTTCTGAGAGCAAATATATTTTTTTATTCAAATTTTCAAGTTTCTCTACAAGGAAGGAATTTTCCAATCAATACCAAAAGAAATTCTTCAGCTTGCAGACAGAGGAGTAGTTTATGAACTAGCAGTCATTGACTGTTGGGCAAATGTAACCAAGCATCTCAGAACTGATCACAGGCATTTCAAAGCCAGGAAGAATTAGTGTGACTGATTCACAAGTTCTGAAGGGTATCTGTAAGGTTACATATCAAAAGTTGCTAGCTGCCTTTGAAGAGAAGCTATTTAACTTCCAGCAATATGTAATTAAATTAAGAAGGAGAATGAAAGTAAAAGTGTACCGAAATAAAAACCACAGAACAAAATCCAAGAATTCTTCAGTGGGAGTCAGAACTATATTGTTAGTTCTACAGAGTGTACACATACAAGTTAAAATAATGAAAAACAGCATGTCATCATGATGTTATACATTAACTAGAAACCATAAGTGACTCAGAAGAAACTTCAGATGCTGTATATGAAAAAAATCTTAGACTCAAACCAACAAGAAAATGTGGCATGCAATGATAAATGTATGCTACAGTCAGTTTTTTTTTTTTTAAATGTGTACATTGACTGTAACGGACTTTTTTGTTTTTGTTTTTCTTTTCAATCTCTGCTCCCAAAGCTGTTTTTAAATTGATGATATCTTAAAATGTACTGGCCTCCTGAACACTAGCATTCTCTTTGCTCCATAAGAATCTCAGTCATGCTCTGCTCAGAGGCTTAGCAGTTGCAGTAATTAATGTCCATGTGGAACACTTGAGTGCCTGATAGCCATGTGACTAACCTCTTTTGCTCAATGGAGCCTTCATTAACCACACTGTTTAAAAGTGGGACTCTTCACCTTGCCTCAGCACTCCCTATTCCCCTTCCCTGCTTTACTAATTTTCATAACACTTACCACCATCTGACTTTTACTTATTTATTTGTTGTCCATCTCTTCCCACTAGAAATTAGGCAGAGATTTTTTTTCTGCTCGCTTTACTCTTATATATCCAATCCTTTTAACAGTACCGAATATATGCTTCTTGAGGTCAACAAATATTTGTTGAATGAATAAATAAATGAATGAATCTTGAGATCAGTGATATCTATGAGATGAGGTAATAATATAGATTAGTCACCTAGAAATTCACAAGGCTCATCAGTAAATTCAGTTCTCTGTGGCAATGCTATTTTTAAAAAGCTATTTCATTTTGGTGAACCCTTTGCTTCCCTAAATTCATCAATAGTGGTACCTTTTTCCCCATGTAACATTAAAATACAATAGAATTAACAGTCTGTGTAAAACATTTTAGGAAAGAGGAGACACTCTAAAAGCTGATTAAATTCTGTAATTCATTTTTTTTAAATATTGTATCCTTTTGGTTCCTTTTTACTTTTTTCCCCCTCCTCCTCCCTCTTGTTATTTTCTTCTTTACATATTTCTTTGTGGTTCGAGTACAATACAGTATTATGCAAAAACACAGGAGTCATAGAATCTGGCACTCAGGATACAAGATGCAAATTGTGAACAAATTTAAGCTGATTTTGAAAATATGTAAAAAAAAAAAACTTACAATAACACCGATACACAGAAAATTTCCATGCTAAGTATATTTTATGCTAAATCTTATAATTTAGTCAAGTGCTACCAGGAGAACAGGAACCATTTCAGGTTTTTATAACAGAATATTTGATGCAAGAAACTGGCTACACAGGTGATGGAAAGGCTGAGAAAGCAAACAAGAAACAGTGAGGCAGCCTAGAGTTGAGTGATAGCAAGAAGCTGAAGGGCCCAGGAGAAGGGAAACCCCTAGAGCCCAGCAGCCGAGGATACCTTGGCAGAAGAAGGAACCACACAGAAGAGATTTAGCCAGTGGTAGAGACACTGCCCAAAGAGGAGATGGGAGAATATTCCAGCTTCTTCCTCCTTCCCACACATTGAATTCCCACAAGTGCCTCCCATTAGCTGAATCTGTTGACCTGGGAGCCTGGGAAATGCAGCCTATAGGAGTCAGTCCCTCCATGATACAGAATAAAATAGGAAGAGTGGTGAGAAGCCAATAGTCCCAGCACTGGCTCAGCTGACAAATGTCATTTAATATACCAACACATGAACACTTGCTTTCATTTTCTGTTATGACAGTAAGTCTAGCCAAAGATTAAAAACAAAACGAAAATAATGTTAGATTCAAAGTCATATTATCAGTCTTAATATTCAGTTTTGAGTATGTCAGCACACCCTTGCAATCAAGTAGATATAAATTATCAGTTGCATTATGTGGAAACAATTATTGATAAAACTTTTAATCACATATGACAACATAACTAATCTTATACCCCAGATATTTTTTTAAAGATTTATTTATTTATTTGAGAGAGAGAGAGACAGCACACAAGCACAAGAGTGGGGGGAAGGGGCAGAGGGAGAGGGAGAGAGAGAATCTCGAGCACACTCCCTGCTGAGTCGGGAGCCCAATGGGGGGCTCGATCCCATGACCCTGAGATCACGACCTAAGGTGAAATCAAGAGTCAGACGCTTAACCAACTGAGCCACTCAGGTGCCCCTCTACCACCAATATTAAATTTAATGTTCCATACCTGTTTTTAAAAAAGCTAGGAGCCAACTGTCATAATAAACATCACTTCAATAAATTTTAGTTTCTTTCTGCAACAGATTATTATTTTCAATCATTGTGGCAATACAATATTTTAAATAATGTTTTTCTTTACTTCAAATTGGCTAAAAGTGCTTCACATGGAATCCTCAAAAACCATATGTAATCCATCGCAACAGACCATGTAATACACCATGAGCTCGCAATAGACTGCAGGGAAATTACTCAAATATAGCAATTGAAAAAAATATGTTAAGAGCAACAAACTGAAAACCATTTTATTTAAAAACACTCTAGAGGTAGATATGTTATTTAAAAAGAAAAGAAAAGAAAACACCCTCTCTGAAAAATAGCAAGCAGTCCTTTTGCACATAGCAATACAAGATTAAGGTGGCTTTCATGCTGTGGTTGTTGCTTTTAAGAAAATTGTTGTGTAGCTTCTGGGTAGAACCACAAACCATCACAGCAAAGAATGGTTATAATTACTATCCAGAGTGATCACAGTTTCACTGCATTCAGGAAATTAAATCACATGTATTTCCAAAAGAGATTCAACGTGGAATAAAATGCATGTACAATATAGTCAAATTGAAACATTAGTCCAGAAGTAAAGATAGGTTAATAATAAAAGGTGAAAAAGAAAACTATTTCATAAAACTCTAGCTAAAAACAGTAATATTGAGCTTCCTAGGAGCTGAAATAAAGAAGAAAATATTGGGTTTTGTAGCTCTCAATATCAAATAAAAGGAAATGTATATACCGCAGATGGAAAGGCCTATATCATGTCAGCCTTTCTCAGGTTGAACAGTGACAGCATCACATTGAACTCTGATGGGGAAAAAATTGGCCTGATCTCAATGAAAGTGCTAAAAGGCCTATCAAATAAATTCAAAGGATATTGATCTGACTCCTTATTTAAAGATTCAGTGATTCTTTGTCTAAGCATTAATCATCATAATCTTATCAAATTCCCATTTTAGTTCATTCCCCATGGCTTTTGTTAAATTTCTGATTGTATGTGTAGATTATTTTTTTTCAAAATCATGTTATTGCTTCTAAGAGAACAAAATGATTATTTGGGGGTCTTCATAAAGCTGTTATGACAACGCCTTTGGTAAAAAATCTGGCTGTACATGATTAGAAACAACTTAGTAATTCAAGAATTTAAAATGGATAACTTTGCATTGGAAAACAGAATTGGAAATCCCAGTCATTTTGGTACTTAGTTTCTGGAATGAGAGCCTTTCTAAGGCTAAACATGGAAACAGATCACTATTGCCATCTCCTGGCAAGCAAACCACATGACCACAATTTAAGTCTTTTTGAAGAGCCATATATTGTGGGAAGGCAAGAAGATTACCCTATAAATAGGCAATAAAGTATCTAATATTTATTGTGAGACCATCACTGGATTTTTATTCTTTATTCCTATAAGACCTTTACAAAAATCCACTAGGCTTGATAAATAGTAGTATTTGTTTTATGAGCTCTTCATGTTGAACAAAAATTCTGCTTGTTATGACTTTTTAAATTAAATGCATATGATGGATCTACCTGTGATTGAAACAAATCTTAAAGCGGCTTCAAAAAGAAAACCTAGAAACTGTTTGTAATGCATTGGGACAAAGGAGCCAGGATTATACCACTGCATGCAGCCAAGAAAGTGACAGTTAGCTTTCTACCATATAATAAAGCTGATGGAATGGATAACAGCTCTGACAGCATTAATCCATCTTTCTGCAGTGGGGGCTTTCACAAGAGATGAATGATACTCCCCCCTCCAACTCGCCTTGTCATTTTGCTGTGTTTCTCTTTAATCTCTTTCCCTTGCTATTGTTCTTTATAATCAGCTGTTGTTGATGCTTTTTTGAACCTCCTTCCCTCCTCACATCTGGACATCAAATCATCAGCTGCATCTGAGCCTGGTTCATATACTCCCTGCCTGAGATGTCAGCTGAGCCATTTATGAGCTCAATGTCACTGAAGTCTGCAAGCTGTACTCCAGGGTGCCATCCTGTCCTATAGATTCCAAAGTCTTGCCGCAGCTGAGTGAAAAAGGAGAATGAGATATGGCTTCAAGTCATTACCCTCCAGATCAGAATGTTACATTCCACATGGTTCTGAGGGCTTGATATGTCGTCTTCTAAAACTAATCATTTCTTCAAGGAAATGGTAACTAACTTACCCAAGATGGGTAGAAAGCACTGAGATAATTGACATTTAAAAAACAAAAACAAAAACAAACAAACAAGAAAAACTCCTCTGAAGTCATTCCTTGGAAGAAGAAAAGAAATCCACTGTTGTTGTGTTTTATCACATTTTATTATAAATTTTACTCAATCTAAATTCCATTCCCTACTGACCAGTTCAAGATCACTAAGCTTCTACACTAAGGTAAAAGAGGAAAGGCTGTTTGAGAAATCAGCTTGGATGTGAGTTTTGAAGCATGAAATCACTCCTGTTAAGTAGCTTGGTTCCTCTGTTAAAGTTTCCCATTGCCTGCTGCCACATCCCTAGCTAAGCCAATTTCCTAAAGAACCAGGCTGAGAGAACAAGAGGGGATGATCTTCTATCCCTATAGCTGGATCATCTGACGAAGCCAGAGTACAGAGGGCTGATGAAAAGGAATGACCCCTGAGCGATGTTTTTGTTCTGACTGACCACTAGCTCAGGGAAATTCTCCTTTAAAGTGAATCTCATAGAACCAGAAAAAATATATAGCTAAAGTTTTGGTAACAAAAATGAAGATTAGGGGCGCCTGGGTGGCTCAGTTGGTTAAGCGACTGCCTTCGGCTCAGGTCATGATCCTGGAGTCCTGGGATCGAGTCCCACGTCGGGCTCCCTGCTCAGCAGGGAGTCTGCCTCTCTCTCTGACCCTCCCCCCTCTCATGCTCTCTATCTCATTCTCTCTCTCAAATAAATAAAATCTTTAAAAAAAAAAATGAAGATTGAACTTGAGAATAAAGTGATTAGACACACAAAATTAAAAAAAAATGAATCTCAGATAAATCTACAAGAAGAAAACCCTCGTAGATAAGAGTCTGGAAAACAGAAAAGGAAATCTATGTAAAGCTTATAGTAAAAATAAGTCAAAATCATAAAATGAGAAAATCCAGACAGGCATTTAAATAAATGTAGTTGAAGTAACAATAGCATGAAAAGTTCACATATGTAGCACTTACTACCTGCCAGAAATGGCTCTAGTCATTTTACAGAATTCATTTACATAAAATTAATCCATTCAGTCCTCACAATAATCCTGTTATCTCCAAGTACCAGATAAGGAAGCAGAGCACAGAGATTTAGAAACCAACCAGATCAGGAAACTTAGGAGGTAGACTCAGGAGTCCAACCCAGGTGGTCTGGCTCTTAACAGTTCCTAAATTTATTTATATCTAGGTCTGTATCTTAGAAACTGCAAAACTTTCTCTCTCCCCCCTCCGCCCTCCCCTTATCATATGTTTAACTATTTCAATAAATGGAGTATAAACTAATCTTCCCATTTTACAGAATGGTTAACACAAGTTGTCTAAAGTCAGGGAATGGCAAATGGTGGTGCCAGGATGTAAATCTAAACCCCAGCTACTTCCCTCCATATCCCGCTGCATCCCAGGGCATGATGGCCATGAAAATGCACTACTCAGGTCTGCAGCTGCAGGGACATGGTTTCAGCTACCTTTCCTCTGGACCCATCACCAGGTGTGCACCAAGGTCAGGCTTCTTTTGGGCTGTTCCCAACAGTGACTGAGCACAGCAGGGGTATTAGGGCAGGCGCCATGATCCTGGTTGCAATTTTCATAGAAAAGTCTTAGCACTTTTCCAAGCCAGGCTTCCCTCCTTGTCCTTTCCTTTTATAAGGGTCAGATCCACATTGTGGTCTGTTTCTCTCTTCCTACTTCTATTCTGCCCCCCCTTTATCTCTCATAAGCATTATCCCTAATAAATCTCTTGCATGTCTAATCCCATCATGAGCTCTGCTTCCCCGAAAACCCAAATTAACACACAGGCCAAATTAATATCTTCAGAAACTCATTTAACTAGATATACAAAAATATAGATATCTATGTTTTTAGGGATGCTATTTACATGTAACTACTTTGTTATTTTACTTATCTTGTTTATTATTCAATAAATCACACAGAGAAAGTAAAATGATAGAATGGAGCAAACATAATTAACAAAGCAACTGAACTAACTAAGTCCTGTCTATTATAGATCACGAGATCTAAAGCATATGTGCTAGAGTTTCTCTGGGATAAAAATAAACAAGAGACCATAATACAAGGGCTCACAACCATAACAACCAGACTATCTCGAAATGGAACTGATCAGGAGTCTCCAGAACTTTGCATATTCCTATCAACGTTTAAGTGATATCATAAGACTTCAAAGAATACTAAAACCCTTCTCAGATTTAAAAAAAAAAAAAAGAGTTCTCTGACTTTACAAATCTCAGTATCTTGTAAGTGGACTTAAATTGTCACTATTAACATATTTTTTCTCATGTTTTCTCATATTTATTCTATGATTGGTGATGACCCTGAGGTGTTTAGTTGTTCCTATTTATATCTCTCAAAACCCATTCTCTTTTTGATGATCTATTCTCCTAATTGCCAAAGATCTCATCTTGAATTTTCTTTCAGGACTACATGATCTTGTGACCCTAGTGGCAATTTCAACTACCAACACCCAGATATTTAGCACATAGGGATAATGCCAATGCTATAAATGTGTGCTTTGTGAAGTGTTAATGTTGGGTTAATGAGTCACACTGGGAGTCATGGAAGAGGCTCTTGTGAGTTAGCTTCAGTAGCACCAATCATGACCAATATACAAAGCATTCAAAATTGATATGACATCTTTATTAATCAACACAACTGTACTTGAATAGGATTCGACTTTGACTAAATTGTCACAAAGATCTTGCTATATTAGCACCAGTTAGGAACTGGGCCTCCGTGGCAATGGAATGGAATGCTCTTAATATATCTGCACTCTGTTTCAACAACCTAAACGGCAATAAATCACTGGCTAAGTAATTGCAAAAACAAAATACAAGGG
Source organism: Neomonachus schauinslandi (assembly GCF_002201575.2). Taxonomy (NCBI): domain Eukaryota; kingdom Metazoa; phylum Chordata; class Mammalia; order Carnivora; family Phocidae; genus Neomonachus; species Neomonachus schauinslandi. The sequence continues at coordinate 87,469,541 of NC_058403.1, read as the reverse complement.
AATAAAAAAAAAAAAAAAAAAAAAAATACATAAGGAAATAAACAAAATCTCATTTTGTTGAAAAAATTACCCTATCTAATTCAGACTGCTAATGAATTCATCTCATACTTGTGGATGATACTACAGATAATGGCAAGATAATACAGAGTGATAAAGCCTGGTAATGTTAGGATATGACATGGAGTAAGGTGGGACGCTAAGGTACAGGATGGTATAGAGTAGTATTTCTAGACTGTTAAGTATAACATATGTCCAGAGTCCTTTTGAAAGTATTTTGCTATTTTTTAAGTTTTTAGCCAACAGAATTCAAAAATCTTTGTCAGAATCAGCAAAGACAAACAGCTTTGTTCAAGATAGAGATCAATAAGCAGTTTGCTATGTGGCCACTTTTTTAGAGGGTAGAAGTCTTGTTCAACACCTACAAAGTAGATAAGAACGTTGGCTTAATAGTTCAATGAAAATTTAATTTATAATCAAATTTACTACTAAAAATCTGAAATTTAATTCAAATACAACTATTTTTTAAAATAAGCAAAGTCAAGAGTAAGTATAAAAGATCTGTTTCACATAGTTTTTTAAAACGAGGTGTTACTCAACCTGCATGTACATATAGACATGTGTATAATTGATAAAGGCATTACCTATCCAGTCACAAGATTTCAATGGATAAGAGTTACACACTCATTTGTACTCTTACTCCAACTCAATTAAATCAAAAGGATAAAAATTCACTGCTGAAAAACTACCAAAACATTTTCTGTAAATCTAAAACTGCTCTAAAAATTAAAGTCTATTATTTTTTAAATGGTATGTGGAAAAATAAACCAATAAAAGGCATAAACATAATGGAAGCTAACTATTTATCTAAGTCCTTGATAATGGAATTACCAATTTGTACAAAAACGTTAAAAAGTGAAATTGATTAATTAAAACTCTAAGTTTTCTGAGAGACCGTAAAATATCCATAGCATTGTATATAAGTTTTTCTAAGGAAGTTCCTGTGCCTGGATTCTCATTTATCCTCAACAACCACCAATGAGATAAGTGCTATGATACCCATTTTATATGAAGTGTATAAGTGGAGCATGAGAGGTCCCCCAAGGTTATTCGGATAGTACCTGGGAAAACTGGGACTCAACTCCAGCTCTGTCTGACTTCAGAGTCTCACCTCCGAACTACTATGCTCTGCCACTCTCCCAAACCACTGAATGCTTTAAGTAAGCCTCAAAGAGGTTCTATCTACAGTTGACTCATTCCCTACATGGAGTTGAATATGGCAGGGAGGATTTACCCTTCTAATAGTAAGTTTGGTGTTGTAATGTGCAAGAGGGCTTCTAAAAAAGATGCAGAAAAACTCCACATATTGACCCTCGGTTGTTTAATGTTCATAAACTTACATCATTCTAGATGACTCAAATAGATAATTGAAAATTATTTTTGGTGTCCTACTGCTGAAGGGAATCTGAAGAACATATAATTATCATGGTCATCCTCCCCTCCACACATTTCTCACCCCTTTTCAAGAAAAGCATTCTATTCCCACTTTAGAGCAATCTGAGCCTTTCTCTTTTTTCTAATATTCTTAAAAATAATGGACACTGATCTACTGTACTTTTTAATTCCTTAAAAATTCTACAAGTATCATTCCTCTGAGTCTGATTTGAATATTTCCAGGTTTTCAAGCTCCATATAAACTATATTGTCAACTTTTCTAATTTGGCTTTTACCCTCCCTTCACGGACTAACGCCCCCTGTCTGATTACAGTTGAACTTTTTTAAAAAAGAAGTTTCACAAAAGCGTAAATAGTTTCCACTGCTTCAAATGTTTTTCCCTTTGGGTCCCTCCTACTGGTGACCTACACTTTGTGTGTGTGTGTGTGTGTATAAATTTTAAATAAAACTCAATGTCATTATCATGCTAATATTTCTTTTTTTTATATTGGCTCCTAAGTATTGCCATCTTAAAATTATCCCCATCATAGCTATCCCTGAAATTCTCTCTTATTGTTAAAATTAAAGTAAAGACATCTGCTTTATTGATATTTCTTATTTTGCATAGATAGTCTTCTTCAACAACCTTTTAGGAGTGGTCCGGAAATACTGTCAGTCACCAGGAGGAAGCTGGGGAGAGAAGTCCCATACAGAAAGGCTTAGGGGCAGGATTTCAAGAGTTCATGGGTTAAATTTAAAAACATGTTATACCCCCAGCTGTCCTTAACATTTCTTTCTGGCTTGTGGCTGTGTGTTGATGACAATGCGAAGACTGAAGAAAAAAAAAGAAAAGAAAAAGTTCGGGTTTTTTTCCCCTCCAAAATGTTTTCCCTTCCTTTCTTTATTTTTTCCTATACAAGTGGTTCTCAAATAAAGGAGGTGGAGTGTGAAGGTGTGTAAACATATTATGTTTCTAACAATAACATTGTTAAATCATCACCCTGCAAATCTGCATCATTCTTTTTCGGATTACATACCATATGCTGAGATTGCAGGTTGTTTCTGTCTCCCACTGGGGTGGAATCTGTAGCAGACTGTTGTGTCACTTTCTCTCTCCACTCCCAGCACAGTTTGGTTTTTAATGTCCTTTTCTGACTCAAAAAACAGTGTTTGCATCAAGACTAACGCTTACTGCTCTTAGTTTTGGGGAAGGAAGTTTAGGCTCACAATGAATTTCAACACTTGTAATGGTTCCCTATTGACCAAAAAGAAAATCCAAACACCTTACCATGACATGCAAAGCTTCAGAGGCTCTTGATGGTTTTTAGCTTTATAGTGTCCCTCACTTGGCAATTACACCAGGGCTATGGAACCACACACAAACAATCCAGCAGCTCAAGAATACTTATTGGTTCCTTTCACTTCACATCTTTTGTTTAGGCCCAAAGTGCCTTCTTTGCCTTTTCTACTTGATTAATACCTAATCCACTTTTCCTTCCCACCTTAAATCATAAATGGCCTCCCTTCGGAGGGTTCCATGACACTTTCCCAGAGTAATATTTGCTACCAATTTTGTAATGCTATTCATTCTGAATTTATTATCACATTTTAGCTTTTATCACATTGCATTAGAACTGTTTGTACATTTCTCTCCCTCATACGCACATGCTCCTTTGCAAACACATATACTTGGCTATAAGTGCCACCACAGTAAATATTGTCTTGTATTCTGTTCTGCTGTCTCTTTGCTTTGCACAAAGCCTAAAAAAAATGGTAAAGTAAAAAAAAAAATCACTTTTGAATAAAATTACAGAGCAATTATTTTCAACTTAGAACTTACTCTGCCTCCTGCGATTATATGCCACTGGGGAAGCCACCTCTCTGAATTTCAGTTTCCTCACCTGTAAAAGGGCAAAAAGCACTTTATTTCATATGATTGCTGTGAATATTAAGTTAAGTGTTTTGTATGGAACGTGTGGAGTCTTTAAAATTCATTATGTGAACTATTCATATTATTAGTAGTTAGCCTAATAAAAAGATGCTGTATTTTATGGCTTCTTTGAAATATTAACATGAATGAAAATAAAGGAGTCAGCTTAGTCTTAATCATTAAACTATGTAGGACAATCAAATTTGCTCCCAATAGACTTTTTATTTTGGAGACAGTAACAAAAAGAAAGCTTTAACAATATATTTAAAAGGTCAAATTATTTCAAGACCCAATTGTGTTTTTTCTGAAATACTGTAATGAGAAACATAGAGGTGTTGTAGTTATACTTTATCAGAGGATTCGTTTATTTTCATCAAGTTTAAAATCTGACTCTACTTACTTCATTAGCATCTTACTTCTGCTTGGTTCACTTAAAGTTATTCAAACACTCTATCTGAAACGAATTTCCTGAGATACACTTTTTCCCTTGAAGATGAACTTACTTTAATGTTTGCACAGGGGCTCAAGTGTGGGCAGAGTAGATAGCTAATAGGCATGAAAAACTGCAATAGATCGTGAAGCAGAGAATGAGCTTCTGCTTATGTAAATGCCTCCATTCCATACTCACAAGCTGTCTGTAATGAGAGCGTTTCATCAGGTCCCCACCCAAACCCATCATTGCATGGGACAGGCATAATAAATGGGGGAGGGCAGCCCAGTCCGGAAGCCAAACACCCCTGTGAGTCCATTTACTAATCAATTTACTGATTATATCTAAGGAGAGAAGCTATAATTTAGAAATTCACTCTGCTTGCTGAAAACTCTACATGGGAGCCATTTCATTTTGGAGTTACATGGGATGGAGAAGAACATGGTAATTTGCCCTGTACCTGCAACCACCAGTCATGGGTGTAACTGAGACTGACTAGCTAAATGGCTCTGGGTCTGCGCAACTTTGTATACCGGTTAGTAGCATACTCAATATTCCCTGAGGCAAAAAAGATCTTGATTCAAGCGCACTTTGGCAAAATAATTTCAAAGAAGTTATAATTTCAAAGGAAACTCCATTCATTTTATTATTTGGGGGGGAGAGTTGATTTTCCAAGGGCCTTTAAGTTCCAAGAAAGGAACAGTTTAGAATTATCTTCAACTATGATAATTTATAGTTCATTGGGAGAGTGGGAAACTTCTCAGAATTGGCTCCCCTTTCTTACAAGACTCCTACAGAGGATGATAGTCTATGACTTACACTGTATTGATCTGTATGTACTCCTCAGAGATTCTGTAGTCCTTTTAACATTGATCTTTGTTTCCTTACATTACTGTACCATGCACTCATCAAGTCAGCATTAGCACTATGTAACCGAACTGTTGTCCTCTGAAATCAAGGTAACTAGATGGTTTACAGAATTGGCAGTCCAATCTCCCACTACATATAAAAATGTCTATGTACCTACATCTTTCTCTATAAAAGTAACCTAAAGCCCCCACAAGCTTCTGTCGCCTTTACCCAGAGGGTATTATTTCATGAGTTTCATCCTTTTCCATACAGAAAAACATTGATTTTTTTTTCCTCTCTTATGGTTTTAATATAGTACAAGCCAACTTGGTTTTATTTATGCTGTGTTTTAGCTCAAATGCCATCAAATATGTCAACTGCCTATGGGAACATTGGTCTTTAGGGCTGCCCCGACTGTATAAGTAGACAAAGAGTAGCAAACAATAAATAGTGTAAGTGCAACGCAGACATGAATCAAATCTCTTACATCAATTCCATTCTCCTCTGCTCAAATTACAAAAGGAAGTTAGATATATGGGATCTGGATCTAGAGTAGGTTTATTTAGCATTTTCTGCTTGGTTCCAAACTTCCTGACTTGCTCCTCAGCCTCTACTAGCTCTTAATCAGATAGACCAGACGTTAAACCGCCTGATGTCTTGTGATATGGGGCACACAGGTAGATGACGTAATGTGATTTGTGGCTAATGTCCTTTTTCAGCAGCCCAGAATTATGACTGACAGATTGAATAATTTCTCAATGCAGTACTTCATACTCTTGGATAGGCTGGGTATTGGGCAACATTTTTAAATTGGAAACTATTCAGATAATTTATGCATAAGACATTTGAAAAAAGAAAGATGTTGATAAAGCTCATATAGCTGAGTAGTAACAGCAGTTTCAATAAGTACATTCACCATCACTAGCATTTTTAATAAAAGTGTCAGGTAGTGATACTATTGGAAGTGCTTTCATGACGAGAGCACCTTTATTGTTAGTACAGTTTCCACTATGCAGATAATGAGAGTGAACAAAACAAGCCTTCACCAATTCGAGGCACTCAGAATTGTAGTCAGATGTATGTTGAATGATGTTTCTTCGGGTAGAAATGTAAATGCTTTTTATTTAAAGCAATAAAAAGATAGAAAATGGAATGATCTTCACTTGGAGAAAGTGAGTTTATAGCATTAATATAGTCAGCAATGTCTACACACACTTGCATTGTTCTTAGTGTTGCCTTGGTGTTTCCATTCTAAACTGATATATCTACTGAATTATGCTGAGCGAAATAAGTCAATCAGAGAAAGACATGTATCATATGACCTCACTGATATGAGGAATTCTTAATCTCAGGAAACAAACTGAGGGTTGCTGGAGGTGGGGGGAGGGATGGGGTGGCTGGGTGATAGGCATTGGGGAGGGTATGTGCTATGGTGAGCGCTGTGAATTGTGCAAGACTGTTGAATCACAAATCTGTACCTCTGAAACAAATAATACAATGTATGTTAAAAAAAAAAAAAAAAAAAGAAGAAGAAGAAGAAGATAGCAGGAGGGGAAGAATGAAGGGGGGGAATCAGAGGGGGAGATGAACCATGAGAGACTATGGACTCTGAGAAACAAACTGAGGGTTCTAGAGGCGAAGGGGGGTGGGGGGATGGGTTAGCCTGGTGATGGGTATTAAAGAGGGCACGTTCTGCATGGAGCACTGGGTGTTATGCACAAAGAATGAATCATGGAACACTACATCAAAAACTAATGATGTAATGTATGGTGATTAACATAACAATAAAAAAATTTAAAAAATATTCCTACACAAATGTCGCTGTCAGTTGACTTTTAGCAAGCAGGTTGCCTTTGGTTAAGAAAATGAAAGGCTTCCAAAATTCAGTAGGAGAGGTTCACTAAATTTCAAAGGAAAAAAATAAATTTAAAGTAAATTAGGGAAAATAAAAGTTACCTTGAAGTTTTCAAAGTGTCTCTTTTAAAAAGCTGCTCATAGAAATTCTTTCCTCTTTCTAAGTGTTAAATACAGAAAGTCAGATTGAAATACATTTTTAAAAAGGAACAAATAATCTTTTAGAGAGGTATCATAGAAGGATAAGAACAATGTAATTTAGAGCAAATGTTTAATTTTAATGTAATTTATTTCCAATACATTTATGCTTTTCATTTGACTTATACTAGAATATTTACTTGTCATTTGATCTTTCTTTTTGCAATTGGTTTTATTTTCTGGTTCTGTTTGCATGTTTTTTCATTTGCTGGCCATTAGATTTGTCAATTTACAGGCTAAAACCAACAAAGAATAACTTCCCAACTCATTGAAATTTTACAAAAGATCTCCTTGTTAGGCTTTATAAACTTTTAAAATAAACGTAAAATATAGAACAGAAAAATAAATACAAAGTTTCTGCAAAGCAGGTTATATTTTGTGGTTTTCAAATGTCATTATAGTTTTGTTTCTTACAAGAGTAAAGTGAATGATCCTCTCCCAAATATGGAAAATAAAGTGAGATTACTACTTCAAGTCAATTATTGACTACTCATTATCTCTCTCTCTGTTCAAGGATAATTTGCAAAAGAGTTGACCAATATTGGACAAATATGGTTTAATTAAGATAATTAAAGTTATTTTTTTCTTCAAATATGTCACAAGGGTTTCAATAAAGTATTACATACCGAGTGTAAACACCAATAAATTCTTTTCTCACAAACGTGGGCCTTTAATAATAACAGTGCCATTATATTAATAATCAGAACTAATAATTATTCAGTAATATGATGTTTCTGGACTGTTAGAAGTCTTTGGAATATATTAACTCACTTCATCTCTACAACAATCCCAGGGGGTAGGAACAGTTATCTCCAAATGTCCAGATGAGGAAACTTAGACAAAGAGAATTTAAACAATTTGACAAAAAGTCACAATATAACAGAGTAAGATTGGACCTGAGCGGGTCTAACTCCAGAGACATAGTTCTTAATCACTACTTTTATAAAACTGCCCCTTTCTACACTGCATTTCTAGTCTTTCATGTTAGGATTCAGCTTTCCACAATTCTCCTAATGACAAATAAATTATAAGCAGAACTTGGAAATGTCTTAGTAATTAGCAAAAACACTAGCAGAGATTCTGTTAAAAGGGAAAATATCAGGCTCATGAGCTAAGAAGGTGCCTAACAGGAGCTATTTTCCAATAGGCGATGGTAAAGTACCATTAGACATTGGCAAAATTCTAAAACAATCTGGACACTTCACGATAACATGACAGCAGGTTAATATGCCAGGCCATAATGAGTTCTTCCAGTTATTATTTTCTACCTATTATTTTACTATAAACAGCAGGCAGTGACAACCCAATTATCACCACTAGGAGCAAAAATATACTGAGCACCAGAGAAATAGAAGGCATGCTCCTTTCTCTATGTAATCTGCAATCTTCTATGGAGATACAGCACGTGCTTTAAAAATGGTACCAATACTAGATAGTAAAAGCAAGGAGCAAAATGAAGGCAACAACCATAAAGGAAGCCTTCAGGGAGGAGAAAAAAATGATGTATTCAAAATGTTTTTACTGAGTACCATCCAGGTACCAGGCACTACCTATGCCCTGGGGTTACAGTGAGGTCAAAATAAAACCCTGAGCTAACATTCTAGTCGGGGAGGTAGGTAGGTAGATAGGTAGGTAGGTAGGATAGATAGATGATGATAGATAACAATATATGGTACAACATCATAATAAAAGGATCCAGAATGACAAGTTGAGCTATTTTAGTAGAGGTCAGGGATGGCCTCTCTGAAGTTGTGACACTTGAAGTGGGACTTAAATAAAGGTGGGAACAAGCTGTTACATTTTGTCAGTTAACAATTTCCAGACAGAAGGAAATAGGGAAAAATAAAGACTCAGAGGTGAGAAAGGTCCAAAATGAAGTCAAAGAGGTGGCTAGGTCAGATGACGTCAGGACCTGTACGACATGGAGAGGTCTTTCATTTTCATCTAAGGGGACAGAAAGCTAGTAGAGACCTTGCAGCAAGGGGCTGTCATGCACATTATCGGAGGTTCCCTGCGGTTTCTCGGTGAAGAACAGACAATCAGAGCAAGAGTGGAAACAAGAATAAATGGGAAGCTACCATTTGCATCCTGGGAGGGAGGATGATGGCTCTGGCCAGAGTGTTGCTGTGAAAATTGTGGAGAAGCTCAAGTATTCAAATTTTAATCTAGAGCCAATAGGATGTGTGGATAAACTTTGGCCTGGAAAGAAAATGAAAGAAAACAGATACAGTGGTGATTTTAGAAAATCCACAGTTGGTACCAAACAATGGTGTTCATGCAATGAAAAATGGCAACATAAACCAGTGTGAGAGCATCCATTGCTGCAGTCTGGCCAAGGGCGCTGGAACATCTAGGTATCTTTCATCACAGACCTGCTCTTGCCACATACATGCTAACCTAGACATAAATTGCAAGTATATTTATATGTTTTATATATATAATAATTGCATATATTTAGCTACCAAGTACACCATGTCTATTTTTTTATAACATTCCCTTTACTTAACTTTAAAAAGCAAATTAAAATAGTCTCACTTATGCTAAAAATGTTGTTAACCCCGAAAGCATTAATAAGGAATAAAAAATATAAGCATCTCTTCTGATACACTAAATTTCAAGTTGCTCTTTCATAATGATTCACCTTGAATCTTGTTCTGAAAACAACTTACTTGGCACTGTCAGAAGAGGTAAGAAACAGAGTAACACCAACACATTAAACATGCATCACTACATTTATATTCTTCATTTATTCCACAAATGTTTACTGTGTACCTAATACGCATTACTATGTAAGGTGGCAGTTTTATAGAAATGGATAAGCAGACCCAGGCCATGATCTGGTGATCTCAGTGTCTGGAAAGAAAGTGACCTTGAGTATGTAATTACAAGCAATGAGCTGTAAATAGAGTGTGTTCGGGAAATGCAAGGTTCCACACAGCCCTTACCACCAAATGAGCTGGGCACTGTATGACAAACGCATTTTAACATGATAGAGAGTTTTGCTTGTTCAGTTAGCTGATTGTTTATTCTTGAGAGGAAGCCTTCCCAGTGATTTAAAATCTCTACGTGGACATTAAACATTAACTACTTCAATATGTCTCTGGGCATGAATAAGCAATAAATTACCTCGAATAGAGTTTTGGTTTTGTTTTTCGGTTATTTTAATCCCTAGCACAGAACCTGTGACATACCAATACTCAAAAATATTTATTGAAGAACAAATGAATGAACGAGGCTATTTGTGTAGAGAAAAAATCGAAAGAGGGACAGAATTTCAAAAAAAAAAAAAACAGAAAGAAAAATTATACCATCAAAAGTAAGAAGACATATCAGCTCCTTTTTCACTTTTCCACCTCTTATACTCATACCTTATTTCTACAGCCTCCATTATCCAGCAGTAGTTTCTATGATAGAACTATATATTGAAAAACCAGAGATGATATCATGATGCTTCTTAACACTTGATAAGTGTGTCTGGCTACCATCTGCAACAAGGTTTTCAGGTATTTATTTAAATGCTACATATATTTGCTTTCCAAAAGACTCCATTTTGCTTTATATGCACTGGTTTTAGAGCCTAGGAAGAGGAAACTTTAAGAAATTTAACAGTAAGAGAAAGCTAATTTTCTTACAAACACACTTGCTTTACCATACACCAGCCATAATCCCAAATCTCCATGTTTCTTACAGATACAATAGATTCAAGGAGCCTTGGTAGCATGCTGCAATGGTCACCGTGGAATTGTTTTTAAGGTGTAGTGAGCAGCTTGCTTTCAAAGAGAAACAGTGTCAAGGCCTTTGGCGAGTAAATTATGTACTTCTGAGGTTTATAAAGCATTTTTAATGTTTTTTTTTCCATTAAATACAGAAAATTACAGTGTTTAACAGACCGTAACTACCATTCAGCTAGAGTAAACAAATTTTCATATTTTGCCATGTTTGCCTCAAATATTTTGTTTATTGAAAAATTAAAATATTAACATAGGAGATGGGAATTTCTAGATTTTTTCCTCCATGGCCTTTACAACCCCAGTCCCACCACACCCCCATCATTCCCCAAAGGTAAGAATTTGGTGTATTTCATTCTATTGCATATTTTTGGACTTTTACTATATATACTATAGGCACAGTCTTTTTAAAAGTATATGGTTGGCCTCTTACTGTATCAGTCAGTAATTTGTTTTTCAACTCAACATTATGTTTTTGAAATATATTCAGGTCAATTCCTATAGATTCTTCCTCATTTGTACTGCTAATTATAATGTATGTCAACTCTTATACGTCTACTTCCTTTCGCTTGCTTGCTTGCTTGCTTTCTTCTTTCTTTCTTTCTTTCTTTCTTTCTTTCTTTCTTTCTTTCGGATTACCTATTCTAGTCCATGAATGTGCTTTTCTTTTCTGCAATTTTTCCAAGAGAAAAACGTGAATTGTGTGCAGCTTCTATACTACAGTATTTTTTTTCTTTTCATCATTTTGTGAAATTTCTCTCCAACACTAATAAAGTTTTTTCCTCTTAAATTTTATTTTGTCTCATATTGATATTGCTATCCCAGCTGCATTTTGGTTAGAATTTTATAATATACTTATTTCTTTCATTTACAAATTTCTGCACTATTTTAAGCATTGCTTAGAAGCTAGGTTTGTCTGAATTTATTTCAATATACTACCTAGTAGCCTTTATCTTTATATGTAAGTTTAGTGCATTAACATATCTTATAATTACTGGTTAGATATGGATTTATTTGTTCCATCTCATTTATTTATTTAGCATTCTTTTTCATCTCTTTCTCTTTCCATTTTTTACCACCTGTTGGGTTAAATTTTACTTAGATACATCTATTGCACATACATATAACTTTCCCAAACATTCTAAGAAAAAAAAATGTGTTTTCATAATTTTTAGTCTTTACTCTTAAATGTTTAGCATTAACATTGCCTTATTGCAGATAGGGTGAAGATCCAGGGAGCTGTGCCCTCTAAACAAGCACCACACAGCAGGCCTTGGCTCGTTGCCATAAGACACTACATTGCAGGACACTTTGGGAAATGTCCTTATGACTATTATCTTTAAAATAATCTACACAGGATTTGGTAAGATATGTAGTCCCTTGGAGATTTCACCAAAAATGAGGAGGAGGAGGAAGAAGAAGAAGGAGAAGGAGGAGAAGAACGGGCTTTTATTTTATTTTTTTTTCAAGATTTTGTTTATTTGACAGAAAGAAAGCAAGAGAGTGCGCCCAAGCAGGCAGAGTAACAGGCAGAGGGAGAAGGAGACGTAGTCTCCCTGCTGAGCAAGGAGCCCAATGAGGGGCTCGATCCCAGGACCCCATGATCATGACCCAAGCCAAAGGGAGTTGCTTAACCAACTGAGCCACCCAGGTGCCCCAAGAAGGGGCTTCTACTAATTTTTTTAAGTAGGACTATTAACTATATAAGTAAAACAAACTTGTTAATTTTTGTTGTAACAAGTTGCCACATAAAAGACTCCTAGTTTCAGGGCGCCTGGGTGGCTCAGTTGGTTGGGCGACTGCCTTCGGCTCAGGTCACGATCCTGGAGTCTCGGGATCGAGTCCCGCATCGGGCTCCCTGCTCGGCGGGGAGTCTGCTTCTCCCTCTGACCCTCCCCCATCTCATGCTCTCTCTCTCTATCTCATTCTCTCTCTCAAATAAATAAATAAAATCTTTAAAAACAAAAGACTACTAGTTTCAGAGATTTGCTTATATCTGCAAAATAACTGCCTCTAAACGTATAGAACAGAATTTAAAGCTCTAAAATCAGTAGGCTCGTTCAACCCTTCACTGATACATAATGAAATAAGACCTCTTAGGAAAACTATGACATGCTTTCCCTGTGTAAAAACTAATTCAGTATATATATATTTAAACTTGCAGAGATGCAGAAACACAGATGATGTTTAATGCTTCAAGGAGCTCTTCTATTGGCTACCATGACTTACAGGATGAAAGTTAAGGGAAAGAGGAAGGAGGGAGCAGGGTAAAGAACCTCTAGTTTTGATTCCTTCTTAGGCTGGGTAGACTGCCCAAAATTTAGGAACTTTGATCCATCAAATCTTACAAATAATAAATAAACATTCCTTGAGATTGTAAGACTAAGGTAGCAATTTAAAACATTTCTGGAACTGATTTTGATTTCATTTTATTACCTCTCCAGTCAATGCACAAAAATATCTTATAGAATATCAAGAATAAACAAGGATGTAGAGAAACAGTCTCTACTTTGCTGCTGGTGGGAATGTAAATTAGTACAACTACTAATAAAAAGTCAAGTTGAAAATATATATGCCCTTAATTCCAGTAATCCCACTTCTAGGCACATGTCCTGGAGAAACTTTCTCACGTGACCTCAATGAGTCATTCATAAGAATGTTAATTACAACATTTACACATTCATTAAAAAATGGACTCAACAAGCACTTATTATCAAAAGAACAGATAAATAAATTCTGAACTGTTCACAGTAGGGAATTATATAGCAGCTAAAATGACTAAATCAGAAGTTGAAAAAGAGAATTTCCAAAATGAATAGCTCTTAAGAATGTTAAAAACATGCAACACACACATAAATATTGTTTACACACAAATACATATTACATATATATTACACAGATATATACATTTTAAATGTACACTATATAAATGTATACACATCTATGTACATAAAATATTACATAAAATATTACACACCACATTTAGGAAAGTGATTATTCCAACAGAGGGAAAAAAGAAAGAGGGTTCAGAAATAAGTACACGGGGTGGGGGGGGGTGGAGCAAGATGGCAGAGGAGTAGGAGACCTGGATTTCGTCTCCTCTCAGGAATTCAGCTGGATAGGGATCAAACCATTCTGAACACCTACAAACTCAACAGGAGATCGAAGAAAAGAAGAGCAACAACTCTCTCATCAGAAAAGCGACCACTTTCTGGAAGGTAGGACGTGCGGAGAAGTGAATCCGAGGCGATATTCGGGAGGATAGACGGCGGGGGAGAGGCCTCCGGCGGCCGCTTCTGGCAAGTGTTAGAGCCGCGGAGCACAAAATCAGAACTTTTAAAAGTCTGCCCCGCTGAGGGACGTCACTCTGGTGGCTAAGCGGGGGGGGAGGGGGGGGGAGAGCCCTCCGGGACAGTGTGGTCTCAGGACCCTCGGGGTCACAGAAAGACCGGGGGTGCCTGAGTGTGGCAGAGCTCCCAGGTGACGGAGCAGGGAAGCCGGCTGCAGAGGCGGAGCCCAGGCGCGGGCTCTCAGCTCAGGGTTGCCATAAACCGTGATCCGCGGCACAGTCGGGCCCCTGCTCCTCCAGCAGGGACCCAACAAGCGGCAGATCCGGGGAGACTCACCTTCCTCCCCCGGGAGGAGCCGCGCAGGAGTGCACCTCAGGGATCTGCTGGGTTTGGAGACTCCACCCGGGGTCGGGTGCCAGAGATAGAAATGCGCGGTCACATGCCAGGTGAGCACGGAGGGCAGCCGGAGACTGGGGAGACGGGAATGACTGACGGCTTTTCTCTGGGGGCTCACTGAGGAGCGGGGCCCCGAGTTCTCGGCTCCTCCAGGGCGGAGATTGGGAGGCCGCCATTTTCGGTCTCCAAAGCTGTACGGAAAGCTCGCAGAGAACAAAAGCCCCGGAGAGCAAACCCAAGCAGATTACTTAGCCAGGAGGGGGCAAGGGCGGGGCAAATCCGCCTCCGGCAAAGACATTTGGAAACCACGGCAACAGGCCCCTCCCCAGAAGATCAGCGAGAACAGCCAGCCAAGACCAAGTTTACCGATCAATGAGAACGGCCGAACTCCAGCGCTAGGGGAATACTGCACATAGAATTCATGGCTTTTTTACCATGATTCTTTAGTCTTTCAAAGTTAGTTTTTTTTTAACTGTCTTTTTTTCTTTTTGTTCTTTTTGAATTTTTCTTTTTCCCTTTTTCAACCAACATCTTATCAATCCCTTTTTTTTAAAAAAAAACATTTTTATTTTTCATTTTTAGAGTCATATTCTATCCCTTCATAGGAGTTACCCGTATTTTTGGCTTATATATATAAGTTGTTCTCTCTTTAAAATTTTGAGATAGTTTCTTCTAACAGATTAAAATATACCCTAAATCTCTAGTATATGGTGTTTTCTATTCCCCTGCCTGATCACATCCTCTCCCTTTTTTTTTCTTTTTCTTTTTTCTTTTTTTAAATCCTCTTCTTTCTTTTTTCAAACAACTTCTTATCAATTCCATTTATAAAATTTTTTATAATTTCCATCTTTACAGTCATATTCCATCCCTTCATCATATCAACCCTTATTTTTATACATATATAAGTGTTTCTTTCTTTAAAATTTTGGAAGGCACTTTCTTCTAACAGACCAAAATACACCCCAAATCTAGTGTGTGGCACTGATCTATATACCAGCCTGATCATATTTGATCACATTCTGGTTTTTTTGTTGTTGTTGTTGTTGTTGTTGTTTTGTTTTGTTTGGTTTTGTTTTTATCTTTATCTTTTTCTTTTTCTTTTTTTTCTTTTTCTTTTTTCTCTCTTTTGCTTTCTTTTCCCACTGCTTCAGGTCTTTTCTGATTTGTTTAGAGTATATTTTCTGGGGACGTTGTTACTCTGCTAGCATTTTGTTCTCTCATTAATCTATTCTCCTCTACACAAAATGACAAGACGGAAAAAATAACCTCAACAAAAAGAACAAGAGGTAGACCGACTGCCAGCGACCTACTCAATATGGACATTAGTACGATGTCAGATCTAGAGTTCAGAATCATTACTTTAAAGATACTAGCTGGGCTTGAAAAAAATATGGAAGTTATTAGAGAAACCCTTTCTGGAGAAGTAAAAGAACTAAAATCCAACCAAGTAGAAATCAAAAAGGCTATTAATGAGGTGCAATCAAAAATGGGGGCACTAAGTGCTAGAATAAATGAGGCAGAAGAGAGAATCAGTAATATAGAAGATGAAATGATGGAAAATAAAGAAACTAAGAAAAAGAGAGATAAACAACTACTGGATCACGAGGGCAGAATTCGAGAGATAAGCGATACCATAAGACGAAACAACATTAGAATAATTGGGATCCCAGAAGAAGAAGAAAGAGAGAGGGGGGGCAGAAGGTATAATGGAGCAAATTATAGCAGAGAACGTCCCTAATTTGGGGAAGGAAACAGGCATGAAAATCCAGGAAGCACAGAGAACCCCTCTCAAAATCAATAAAATAGGTCAACACCTCGACATCTAATAGTAAAACTTACGAGTCTCATAGACAAAGAGAAAATCCTGAAAGCAGCTCGGGAGAAGAGATATGTAACCTACAAGGGTAGAAACATTAGATTGGTAACAGACCTATCCACAGAGACCTGGCAGGCCAGAAAGGACTGGCAGGATATATTCAGAGCACTAAATGAGAAAAATATGCAGCCAAAAATACTCTATCCAGCTAGGCTGTCATTGAAAATTGAAGGAGAGATAAAAAGCTTCCAGGACAAACAAAAACTAAAGGAATTTGCAAACACAAAACCAGCCCTACAGGAAATCTTGAAAGGGTTCCTCTAAGCAAAGAGAGAGCCTAAAAGCAACATAGACCAGAAAGGAACACAGACAATATACGGTAACAGTCACCTTACAGGCAATACAATGGCACTAAATTCCTATCTTTCAATAGTTACCCTGAATGCAAATGGGCTAAATGCCCCAATCAAAAGACACAGGCTATCAGACTGGATTAAAAAACAAGACCCATCGATATGCTGTCTGCAAGAGACTCATTTTAGAACCAAAGACACCCCCAGATTGAAAGTAAGGGGGTGGAAAACCATTTACCATGCTAATGGACACCAAAAGAAAGCTGGGGTGGCAATCCTTATATCAGACAAATTAGACTTTAAACCAAAGACTGTAATAAGATATGAGGAAGGACACTATATCATACTTAAAGGATCTATCCAACAAGAAGATCCAACAATTGTAAATGTCTATGCCCCTAACATGGGAACAGCCAATTATATAAGGCAATTAATAACAAAAGCAAAGAAACACATCGACAACAATACAATAATAGTAGGGGACTTTAACACCCCCTCACTGAAATGGACAGATCATCTAAGCAAAAGATCAACAAGGAAATAAAGACTTTAAATGACACACTGAACCAAATGGACTTCACAGACCTATTCAGAACATTCCACCCCAAAGCAACAGAATACACATTCTTCTCTAGTGCCCATGGAACATTCTCCAGAATAGATCACATCCTAGGTCATAAATCAGGTCTCAACTGGTACCAAAAGAATGCGATCATTCCCTGCCTATTTTCAGACCACAATGCTTTGAAACTAGAACTCAATCACAAGAGGAAAGTCGGAAAGAACTCAAATACATGGAGGCTAAAGAGCATCCTACTGAAGAATGAATGGGTCAACCAGGAAATTAAAGAAGAATTAAAAAAATACATGGAAACCAATGAAAATGAAAACACAACTATTCAAAATCTTTGGGATGCAGCAAAGGCAGTCCTAAGAGGAAAGTATATAGCAATACAAGCCTTTCTCAAGAAGCAAGAAAGGTCTCAAGTACACAACCTAACCCTCCACCTAAAGGAGCTGGAGAAAGAACAGCAAATAAAGCCTAAACCCAGCAGGAGAAGAGAAATAATAAAGATCAGAGCAGAAATCAATGAAATAGAAACCAAAAGAACAGTAGAACAGATCAACAAAACTAGGAGCTGGTTCTTTGAAAGAATTAACAAGATTGATAAACCCCTGGCCAGACTTATCAAAAAGAGAAGAGAAATGACCCAAATCAACAAAATCATGAACGAAAGAGGAGAGATCACAACCAACACCAAAGAAATACAAACAATTATAAGAACATATTATGAGCAACTCTATGCCAGCAAATTAGATAACCTGGAAGACATGGATGCATTCCTAGAGATGTATCAACTACCAAAACTGAACCAGGAAGAAATAGAAAACCTGAACAGACCTATAACCACTAAGGAAATTGAAGCAGTCATCAAAAATCTCCCAAAAAACAAAAGCCCAGGGCGAGATGGCTTCCCAGGGGAATTCTACTAAACATTTCAAGAAGAATTAATACCTATTCTTCTGAAACTGTTCCAAAAAATAGAAATGTAAGGAAAACTTCCAAACTCATTTTATGAGGCCAGCATTACCTTGATCCCAAAACCAGACAAAGACCCCATCAAAAAGGAGAATTACAGACCAATATCCCTGCTGAACATGGATGCAAAAATTCTCACCAAAATACTAGCCAATAGGATCCAACAGTCCATTAAAAGGATTATTCACCACGACCAAGTGGGATTTATCCCTGGGCTGCAAGGTTGGTTCAACATCCGCCAATCAATCAATGTGATACAATACATTAACAAAAGAAAGAACAAGAATCATATGATCCTCTCAATAGATGCAGAAAAAGCTTTTGACAAAGTACAGCATCCTTTCTTGATCAAAACTCTTCAGAGTATAGGGATAAAGGGTACATACCTCAATATCATAAAAGCCATCTATGAAAAACCTACAGCGAATATCATTCTCAATGGGGAAAAACTGAGAGTTTTCCCCCTAAGGTCAGGAACGTGGCAGGGATGTCCACTATCACCACTGCTATTCAACATAGTATTGGAAGTCCTAGCCACAGCAATCAGACAACAAAAAGAAATCGAAGGCATCCAAATTGGCAAAGAAGAAGTCAAACTCTCACTCTTTGCAGATGATATGATACTTTATGTGGAAAACCCAAAAGACTCCACCCCAAAACTGCTAGAACTCATACAGGAATTCAGTAAAGTGGCAGGATATAAAATCAATGCACAGAAGTCAGTGGCATTCCTATACACCAACAACAAGACTGAAGAAAGAGAAATTAAGGAGTCGATCCCATTTACAATTGCACCCAAAACCATAAGATACCTAGGAATAAATCTAACCAAAGAGACAAAGGATCTGTACTCAGAAAACTATAAAATACTCATGAAAGAAATTGAGGAAGACACAAAGAAATGGAAAAACGTTCCATGCTCATGGATTGGAAGAACAAATATTGTGAATATGTCGATGCTACCTAGAGCAATCTACACATTCAATGCAATCCCCATCAAAATACTATCCACTTTTTTCAAAGAAATGGAACAAATAATCCTAAAATTTGTATGGAACCAGAAAAGACCCCGCATAGCCAGAGGAATGTTGAAAAAGAAAAGCAAAGCCGGCGGCATCACAATTCCGGACTTCCAGCTCTATTACAAAGCTGTCATCATCAAGACAGCATGGTACTGGCACAAAAACAGACACATAGATCAATGGAACAGAATAGAGAGCCCAGAAATGGACCCTCAACTCTATGGTCAACTCATCTTTGACAAAGCAGGAAAGAATGTCCAATGGAA
>NC_058403.1:87396785-87445438 GCF_002201575.2 Neomonachus schauinslandi | reverse complement strand
TTCTGCATGGAGCACTGGGTGTTATGCACAAACAATGAATCATGGAACACTTCATCTAAAACTAATGATGTAATGTATGCGGATTAACATAAGAATAAAAAAAAAAAAAGAAAGAAGTACACAAAAGGTTGAAACTACATCTCTGATGTTATACTTCAAAAGTATAAAAGAAATGCTAAAATAAATTTAGTAAACTTGTATTTAGCAAACTTATAATGGGTTCTAACATTTCACTATATCATGTCTTTACTTTTCTGTATAGATGAAATACTTCATAATTACGGAATACAAACCATTACATATTTTTCCTAAATTCACAATTTGGCAAACTCTTTAAGATACCTAAAGATACACAGAAACAATAAAACAAACTAAATGACCAGGAGTCATTATGTTAAGTCCCCATTTCTCCATAGCTCATATGGATTGTACTCCAGGAAGTAAGATCTGCACTAGAATCCTTTCTTTAATGGTGTATTTTTAATGTAATATTTTTTGGCATTCTAATCAATATCAGGTGCATACTTTCAAGATTGACTGCTCGCTGAATCTTTTGATGAATGGAAGTATTCCAGGGTCAGTGCAAAGAAATTCAGGTTTTTTCATATGGAGACAAAAAATAACTGGAGTCTTCCATTCATGGCTACCTTTGTCATATTGTAGATGGCTTCCAGACAACCAAAAATAAAAATTTCCATTTTAGAAGGTAGAAAAGGCAAAGGCAGTGCAACCAGGCTGTAAGTTTCCCCCCAGCTGCTCCTTTCAGAAGAACAGAGAGAAGGCACCACACAACTGACAATATGTTTTTTAGTCTGCAGGGAATATTTCAGGTTGTTTGGATCATTTAGATTTATGACTAAAAAAAAATTAACCTCGACTTAGAGAGACTTTTAGCTGCTCTAGAGGATCATGAAGAGTAAATGATACTTCCCAGGCAACAGCTGTTTTTCTCCTCATTTCTCTAATATTATTTTTTTTTATTTGGGAAAATTTTAATATCAACATTTCAATTAAACTTTAATACTCTCTGCATTAAACTAAATTGAGAGGATCTTGACTATGCTATTGAACATTTTATCTCCTTACTTTGGTATAGAATAGGCTTACTTACATTTTTTTCTATTCATGCCTCAAATTTTACTATAATCCACAAAGGCAGAGATATGAATGCCTCCATAATACTTTATTTCTCATATACATGATTTTAACTCTTTTCAGATGCAATATTTACATAATGCCTGAGATTATTTTCACAAGAACGAAACCATTTTTAAAGCCCTGAAGATTCTGCTTTAATAGCTCAGGGGGAAGCATGTTTTCAAGAGTATCAAGGAGAAGTTAATGGTAGCTTATATACAGGGAATAAAACTGATTGCAGGTATAAAAGGAATAGCAAGCCTTCACCTCCCAGATGTAACACTTACCTGCTGCATAGTCTGAGGGGCAAGAACGAAGTCTATTTAGATGACAAGCTTGACCTGTACTCAGGTCTTTGGGACTTTCCACCCAGTCTGTCTTTCTGAGGTTGTAACGTCTCCTTGCTAGATGAAAAGAAGCTGAACTCAGCTATGTGGGGGCAACTCTCCTGAGCCTTTCTCCTTTTTGACATAGAGCAGTTTGATTCAAGAAGAGAAAATGATACTGTGCACAGGCTTAAGTTAGTTTTTGAGCTTCACTTCTATTTCTCATAAGGCGAAATTCCTTGCTAACTCTGAGGCATAAAGGAGACTGACTCCTCCCTTTTTGCTGGGCTGTGCTCTCAGGTTTATTCTTTTTTTTTTTTTTTTCACAGTCCACAGAGTTTATTCAAGTTTCACCAGTTATACGTGAACTTGTGTGCACATACATTTGTCCGTAGCTCTAGGCTACAGTGATGTAAGTCTACACATGTAGACTTGCATAACTACCACCCCAATCAAGATGTTTAAGTGGATACATCACCACGAGACTCCTGGGTTACTGCCCCTTTGTAGCCACACCCATCCCCTTAAAGAAACCAATTTTATTGTTTGTTTATTGTTTTGAATCATGTGCACACTTGGTTTGATTAGGTTTTTTGCTTCTGAGTTGGAAGCACTGTTAAATAATTTTATTGAAATAAGGTAATCTAACAGCAACTGACTCATGGTAAAAAGCTAAGTTAAAATGTGTTACCAGGGGCACCTGGCTGGCTCAGTCAGTAGAGCCTGCAACTCTTGATCTCGGGGTGTTGAATTCAAGCCCAGTGTTGGACATAGAGCTTACTTAAAAAGAATAATAAGGGATGCCTGGGTGGCTCAGTTGGTTAAGCATCTGCCTTCAGCTCAGGTCATGATCCCCGGGTCCTGGGATAGAGTCCCGAATCAGGCTCCCTGCTCAGCAGGAAGTCTGCTTCTCCCTCTCCCACTCCGCCTGCTTGTGTTCCCTTTCTCGCTGTCTCTCTCTCTCTCTCTCTCTCTGTCAAATAAATAAATAAATAATAATAATAAAATGTGTTAGCAATTTTGGAGCACTAAAAGCATTCTTGGATAATAGATATAGGCCTAGAATGATAATTCTCAACTCTGGTTACCAATCAGAATCAGCTGTGGAGCTTAAAAAAAATGGGAGAAAAATGGGTACTATGGCCCCATTTTATTTTTTTTATTTTTATTTTTTATTATTATGTTATGTTAATCACCATACATTACATCATTAGTTTTTGATGTAGTGTTCCATGATTCATTGTTTGCGTATAACACCCAGTGCTCCATGCAGAATGTACCCTCCTTAATACCCATCACCAGGCTAGCCCATCCCCCCACCGCCCTCCCCTCTGGAAACCTCAGTTTGTTTCTCAGAGTCCATCGTCTCTCATGGTTTGTCTCCCCCTCTGATTTCCCCCCCTTCATTCTTCCCCTCCTGCTATCTTCTTCTTCTTCTTCTTTTTTTTAACATATAATGTATTATTTGATTCCCTGGAGTGCACCAGTAGAATTGAAGCAACATTGGAAGGTTCCATATAAGTACCAGCTTCCCTGTCATTTGTCTCACTGCTATCCCTAAATCTATAAAACTGAAACTTTATACAAGGACTTAATAATGTCATTCTTGTTCTTCTTTGGAAAAATAAATGCTGACTTGGTCATTAAGTCAAAATGTGTGTTATTAAGCTGGATGGAGAGTCAAAGAAGTCAACTGAACATTTAGGAGCACTTACGACGTCTTGTGTCACTCAATTTCCATGCAAATACTGTGAAATGTTACCATCTTTTTATGCAAAGTCATATTAAATAACTTGGCTAAGTGACACACTTTATAATATAAAACTTGGATTAAGCATCCAACTATTTCCAACTACAAAACATTAACTTTTTCCATGCTGCTATCCTTCTTTCAGCATTGGGGGTTTAGTGATTGAAAAGCAAAAGAATTATATTCCCTTTTATACATTGATAAAATATGTAATATGCTTACCAATGTACTAGGTCTAAACTTTTTAAGACAGCATTCCATTCACCCTCAAAAAGGCTTACAGTCAAGTTGAAATAAATAAGATAACAGCAACTCTGATGTAGCATTGGTATCAGTTACCCATTGATTGAGAACAATTCCAAAACTTGGGTTGATTAAAAACTCTGAGTTGAACCAACTGAGAGGAATCTAGGCACCTAAGATTTGGAGGGCTGAGATCCCAAGTTCCTGGGGCTCTGAGAAATGAGCCCAGGGTTCTATAAGAAATTTCCCCTAGAGACATTTGCCCGTTCCTAGCTGTGCATATCCAGTATAAAATGCCAAGGCCAATCAGAAAGCAGTTGCTAAGGGGCTACAAAAACAAGCAGAGATTTTTGTAATATCACAGTTCTTAGAAGACAAACATTGTAGTTCAAGGTTCACCAAGGAGGAGGGCAATTGACTCCAGTCCTGGTTGTCGATTAAGATCCCTGAAAGATTCTGCCATAGGACAAAGCACAAACTGAAAATACACAGCCTTACAAAAACTGACAAAATTAAGAGGTAAAATAGAAAATGCAAAATCTTGATTGAATGTTTCAGCAGTCCCCTCTCTGTAATTGACTGAATAAACAGAAACAAATATACATAAAGTATGTTTTCTGACTGCAATGAAATTGATCCAGAACTAAATAACAAAAGCATAACCAGGTCATTTAAAATGAATGAAATATAAACCTCACTTGAACCAAAACAAATTTAAATAAATAATTAGAAAATATTTTGAAAATATAACTAATTTCTACTAATAGAATGCAATGCCTATGTAGCCTTAACTATAGGGTTCTAAATTCTAAAATTGGCAGCACCAGGGGCACCTGGGTGTCTCAGATGGTTAAGCGTCTGCCTTCAGCTCTTTTTAGAAAGAAGCCTGAAAATCAATGATCAAAGCTTCGACCTCAAGAAGCAAGAAAATATTTTTATTTTTTTATTTATCTTTTTAAGAAAATATTTTTAAAAAGAGCAGAGGTCAATGAAACAAAAATCTCACATAAAATGGAAAAAATTAACAAATGCAAAAATTGGTTGCTAAAAGGGAATAAATCCTTAGCAAACTGATGAAGAAAAAAAGAAATGCAAATTACCAATATCAAGAATGAAGGAGGACATTTTACCACAGATTCTCCAAAAATTAAAAAAGGTAATAAAAATATATTATGAATAACTTTATGCTCAAAATATGATATTGAGATTAAATAGAAAAAAATCCTTAAAAAAACATAACTTGCCATCTGAAACAAGGAGAAATAGGAAATCTGATTTGTTCTGTATCTTATCATGGAATTTAATCTGTATTTTAGAAACTTCTCATGAAGATAAGGCCATGTAATATTACTGGCAAATTCCTCCAAGCACTTAAGGAAAAAATGAGACCAATTTTATACAAAACATTCTAGAGATTAAAAAACAGAAAACATTTCCAACTTATTCCAGAAGGCTATCTTAACCTTAACGATAAAGATGAGAAAAATATAAATGAAAATTACAGACCAATGACATGAACGTAGATGCAAAATTGTCAAACAGATTACAGCAAGTTAAATTTCAATTTATGTAAAAGAAATAAGCCAAAATAAGCTTATTCTAGAAATGTAAATTTTGTTTAAAATTTGAAAACCCAGCTATGTTGTCAGATTAACAGAATGAAGTTTGAAATACATGATGTCAATAAATAAAAAATTAATAAATATTTACATTCTTCCAAGTTATGAACTTGTATCAGGTTAGTAATAGACAGGAACTTGTTTTCTACTAAAGGATATCCATAAACATCTATAGCAAACATTAAACTTAATATGAAATATTTTAAAATATCTTTTTTAAAGATTTTATTTATTTATTTGAGAGAGAATGAGAGCACGAGCAAGGGGAGAGGCAGAAGGAGAGGGAGAAGCAGACTCCCCACTGAACCGGAAGCCCTAAGCAGGACTTGATCCCACTTGAGATCCCACTTAAGATCATGACTTAAGCTGAAGGCAGACACTTAACCCGCTGAACCACCCAGGTGCCCCTAAGACATCTTCTTAATTTTTTTTTTAAGATTTTATTTATTTATTTGAGAGAGAGAGAATGAGAGAGAGCACATGAGAGGGGGGAGGGTCAGAGGGAGAAGCAGACTCCCTGCCGAGCAGGGAGCCCGATGCGGGACTCAATCCAGGGACTCCAGGATCATGACCTGAGCCAAAGGCAGTCGCTTAACCAACTGAGCCACCCAGGCGCCCCCTTAATTTTTAAGTTCTATAATCAAATATAGAAGTCTATGCTATCTCTACTTCTATTCAGCATTGTACTTGAAGTCTTAGAGAATATATTAAGGCAAAAAAATAAATTAATTTAAAAAGTAAAGGCATAGGGCTTTAAACAAAATCAATAATGTCGTTATACATAGATAATAAGATTATGTAAGTAGAAAATTCGAGAAATCTCTAATTCAAGAGAATCTGTAATTCAATATCTACTAGAATTGAAAAGTAAATTTTAGCAAAGTTACCATCCACAAGGTTGACATTCCAAGCTTATTTCTATGTGCTAGTAACAATCAGGAAATAGTTTTTAATTGATACTATTTTCAATCTTCAAAAAATGCTAAATAAATAGAAATAGACAGATGTCATGGCCTTGATCCTGATCGGAGGGGGACCCATTTAGAATGCTACTAGCTGCAGGTTAGTCTTTAATGCCTTTTATAATGTTGAGGAATGTTCCTTTATAACTTAGTTTACTGAGAGTGTTTATCAGCAATGTATGGTAGATACCAAATGTTTCTTTTTTCCTGCATCTATTGAGATGATCACATGAATTTTCATGTTTGTTAATGTGGTGAGATACATTTATTGATTTGTGAATACAAAAGCAATATTATCTTCCTGGGATAAAACCTATTCGGTCTTGATGCATTATCCTTTCTATGTATTGTTGGATTCTATTCGCTAAAATTTTGTTAAGAATCTTTGCATCCATGTGTTTGGAGGTAATTCTCGTGGGTTTCTCTGTATCTCTCTAGAGTTCCTCTCTCCCACTTCTACCACCTCTCCTCCCACGTACGTTACCTTGCAATCTCTGACATCCTTCACTTCCCCAGATTCCTAGCTCTATCTCTTCAATTTAGAAAGAGTATGAGGTTTGGGTTTCTTCTCCCTGTGCGGAAACTTGGAAATTCTCCAGACAGTCAGCTGGGACAAGCACAAGACTAACCTCTTTTGTTTTCTGTCTTTCAAGGATGGATCAATCTTTTACTGATTGATGGTTGACATTTGACAGTCATTGTTTCATGTATTTTGTCCATTTTTTAGTTGTTTCAGGTGTGAGGGTAAATCCAGTTCCTGTCACGCCAGGACTGAAGTAGAAATACTTTTTATACTATGTGTAATTGTATCCTGCAGTAGACCTCCCATGCTCCCTCTCTTGGGAAAAGGCATCATTGCTCATACCAGAAACTCAGTGTTGTCCTTGATTCTTCCTATTTCCTCACTTGTATGATCCAGTTTGTCAAATCCTACCAAGCCTTCTCCATAATATGCCACCAGTATATGGACTTTTTGCCACTAACATTGCCACCTCTCTAGCCCAAGTTACAAGGAATCTTCTAAACTACAGGGTAAATGTAGGTGTTTCCACATTTATGCTGGTCTATACAGCAGTGAAAACAAACTTCATGAGAGGAAGAAAAAAAAAATAAGGAATCCAAATTTTGATAGAAAAGGGGCAAGAGGAAAATTTCCCACTCTTTCTTCGTAATGTATTATTATAATCTGCAACTATCTAGCTACCAAGAATAGTAGCTCAAAAATACTCCCTTCTACTTTATCCTCACTCTCATTCAATTAGGGAAAAATGGCTTGGGAAACAAGGGCAAGAATGTTCCTGAACATTCATCTTAAGTATGGAGAAATCTTTCTGCTATACATGGAATTACTTGCTTACAGTTGTAAAGTCAAAGGCACCTGCCAGTTATTCAAAATGCTATTCATTCATTCATTCATTCATTCATAAAACGTCTTTGGGTTTCCTCTATGTGCCAGGATCTTGAGTTCTAGGATCACAATTATGCATAAGACACAGTCATTTTTCTCAACTAGTTAATCTTCTAGTAATTAAAGTATGTTTATGAACATAGAAACAAAAAAATCTCTAGAAGTTCATTTTTAAGTGATAATACTTTAAAAAAATTATATGTAATCTCAAATTTCAAAACTTAAGGGTGCAGGACGTGAACAAGTATTTCCACCAAGATCGTCTTCTACCACAAAAGAACTCTTATCTAAGAACAGCAGTTTGGCAACTTTACAATCAAAATGACTAAAGTACTACTTATTACTGCTTTAGATGAAAAAGACAATCAGTAGAATACCTAACATCTTCTATTTAAACTCTTAAGGGGAAAAGAGCATAGCTGAAAAATAAGAGGTGATCAAACAGGGACATTTATATACTTTTCAAACTTCAAATTCATATACATACATATATAAATGCACATACAGATTGGTTTCTTTTTTTTTTTTTAAGTTTTATTCATTTATTTGACAGAGAGAGACATAGCGAGAGAGGGAACACAAGCAGGGGGAGTGTGAAAGGGAGAAGCAGGCTTCCTGCAGAGCATGGAGCCCGATGCGGGGCTGGATCCCAGAACCCCGGGATCATGACCTGAACCGAAGGCAGACGCTTAACGACTGAGCCACTCAGGTGCCCCCAGATTGGTTTCTGTACACGGCAAACAGATTTAGAAATATTGTATAAATTCATATAAAAGTATATCACATTCTACCACTAGAAAAAGACATTTAACGTAATAGAAAAGACATTTAGTCACACAGTGATTCCAATTAAATAAAAATTAAATGTTTAAAAGTAGTTACAAAGGGTTTTATAATCTCCACAAAGAAAATCATGTACTTTTTATTGAATTATTCAGATGTTTTAGTTTGACTAATATAATTAGATAATAAATTATATTTAAGTACGCAAGGAAAGGCAAAGCCTCACCTGGCCCGTTGTTGTCAAAGTGTATCTAGCTCATGGAATAGTTCTGTTTAAAAGTATATTAAAACATTTATTCTTTTTGGATGGGGGGGGAGGGTGCCTGGGTGGCTCAGTCAGTTAAGCGTCCTACTCTTGATTTCAGTTCAGGTCTTAATCTCAGGATCATAAGATTGAGCCCTGTGTTGGGCTCCGTGCTCAGCAGGGAGCCTGCCCGGGATTCTCTCTCTCCCTCTTCCTCTGCCCCTCCTTCCCTCCCCTTCCCCCTTCCCCTGCAGCTGTACACACACACTCTCATTCTCTCTCTCAAAACAAAAAAACAGAACAAAACAAAAAAACATTTATTTTTGTTTATATAAAGTATTCTAAAATTAATGTCTTTATACTTTGTGTCAATATTGTAAGTAATTTATGACCACTTTCACTATACAGACAATAGGGCAAAAGCTGAAAATACATAAATATATATTAATATATTAAATATATATATAACTATATACATATTGGATGACTCAATTTTTATAACATATTGAACTGATTAAGAGTACCACATGTGGGGGGGCGCCTGGGTGGCTCACTCGTTAAGTGTCTGCCTCTGGCTCAAGTCACGGTCCCAGGGTCCTGGGATCAAACCCCACATCAGGCTCCCTGCTCAGCGGGAAGCCTGCTTCTCGCTCTCCCACTCCCCCTGTTTGTGTTCCCTCTCTCGCTGTGTCTCTCTCTGTCAAATAAATAAATAAAATCTTAAAAAAAAAAAAAGATTACCACTTGTGGTATCAACCAGACCTGAGGACTCATCTGGTTTTGTCACTTACCAGGTCTTGGTTTCTCATCTATTAGATATAACAAGAGTACCTAAATAATCGGGCTGTTGTGAGGATTGAATGAGATAAATCCTTTAAACTGTCAGGCATACAGTCTCATCTATGTGCCTGTACTTGACAACTGCACTTCCCTTCACAAGTATATCCAGGTCACATTTATCTACTATGTGAATCAAAGCGTCTTGCTTATCCTCAGACTTGCATTGCTTAGCACATTCACAGGGCAGAACCTGGTGCTCAATCCTGTAGAACTGAGCTGGCGCCAGGCACCCAGCTAGGGCCCTGGTATAGCATTGGCATGTAAATATGGCAGCCTTTTCCTTCCAAGAGTTTTAGAGAAGCAGAAGGCTTACACGGCTCTTGGGCAGAAATGTGGAGAAGCCTGGAGAAGGAAAGACTCAAATCCAAGTACAGCAAGTGTGTAGATCACTGAGGAGAGAAGTCATCAATAGTATCAAGTCCCCTACTGGCTTCTTTACAAGTGACTCCATCTTGGAACATATGTTCTACATTTTTGGCTTTGGTCCACGTCTTAGTAGGCAATTCAGATTTGCACAGGAATAATTGTAATTCTAGCCAACTAGTCCAGCAGATTTATTGCTCTGAGGCTAAGACTATCTACCCACTTTGTAGTCAGATACGTGAATACCAACGCATTTATACTTGCTAGCAGTAACCTTGGAATCTTCAAGGTCAAGTTTTCCCATTTATTAAAAAAAAAAAAAAGGTAACTATTTCTACCAAATACGTTGATGTAAGGACTGAAAGAGATCAACGTAAAGTCTACATGTCATTCTTGGGAAATCAATCAATCAATCAGCAGCACACTGTAGTAGAAATGGGAAAGACTGATGGAAAGGGAATAGGCAACAGACAGAAGATTCTTAGGAAGAGGATTTCAAGCAGCTGAAACCTTCAGGAAAGAAGCAAAGTGTTGGGTATCTTGGAAGAAGGGCAGATGACTGTGTATTATCAGATTGTATGATTGGAGCAGAGAGAGAAGAAAGCAAGTAGGAGTTACATTTGGAAAGATAAAGTCAAGGGCCAAACCATAAACCTCACTGAAGTTAAGACCCATAAACCCGGGGCGCCTGGGTGGCTCAGTCGTTAAGCACCTGCCTTCGGCTCAGGTCATGATCCCGGGGTCCTGGGATCGAGTCCCACATGGGGCTCCCTGCTCCACAGGAAGCCTGCTTCTCCCTCTCCCACTCCCCCTGCTTGTGTTCCCTCTCTCGCTGTGTCTCTCTCTGTCAAATAAATAAAATCTTTAAAAAAAAAAAAAAGACCCATAAACCCTTTGGGGTCATCATTTCAAATACCAGGGATTCTACAATAGAAGAAGATATAACCACAGCTGAATGTATATTGAGTATGAGATAAAAATTAGCTTTTTTTTACTGCTTCCGCTGTATAGTTTACATCTTTATCCTCTACGGTTTCCTTTTGGTGTCATAAAAATATTCTAAAATTAGATGATGCTAATGGTTGGCCAGCTCTAAATATACTAAAATCATTGAATTACACACTTTAAATGGGTGAACCTTTGGTATGTAAATTATATCTCAATAAAGCTGTAAAAACATAGAATGGAGAAAATAACTTCTTGTTAATTGGGATTTCTGGGAACCAATACAGAATAGTAGAAAAGAACTTTATAATCTGAGAAGCCAGGATACACATTCTTGCTAGCCACTTACAGCTGAGTGACACTTATAGCTGCTTGTCACTTAGAAGCTGAGACACTTGACAGTGGCAAGTTATTTGACCATTCTGGTATCATTTTCCTCATCACTACAGTGCAGTGTAATACTCTCCTTGCAGTCATCTTAGGATTGCATGAGAAAATAGATGTAAATTCCCAGTACAGTCCCATGAGAGCTGCTCAGTAAATGACAGCTACAATTTTAATTTTATTATTATTTGTGAATTGCAGCTCTCATATATTAAGGCTAATGCAAAGCGGCATGATAAACTTTCACAGTTCTGGATGTGTGAACTAAAAACCTAGAACAAGTCAGCTTATGGTCAGGTCAGAGCTGGCGGGCTGAGCCTTGAGCCATTTTCTAAGTTCTACCTACCAGCTCACGTCTCTCCGACTCAGGCCTGCATATACAGAAGCATAAAAAATCCTTTCTTGAATATTTCAGCCAGGGGATGTGACACTGGACAAAACCTTGTTGATTTTCACTTCCCTCTACTGCAAACCTGATATTTCTCACAGAAAATGTACCTGCCAGACTTGTTTTCCAGTCAGCAGAGAATTCCATACTCATGCAGACTATGCTGCCCTGCATTATTTATTTAAGGAAGGTGAGGCAAACGAAAAGAAGCTAAATACAGAAACTGAAATTTCCCGTAAAGAACAAAAGGTAGCTTCTAAATTCATAGGACCTACATGCAACAGAAAACAGAACCATTACCAATAAAACTCGAAGCAACTTCCAACATTCGGTGAAAATGAGAGCCTGAGATTTTGGTTAATTGCTATATCTCATTTTATTTTATAGGTTCACCTTCTTTTTATAATAAGCATACAAAACATCCCATAATGTACCAAAATTATTTAAAATTTAATTCTAACCACTCCTAAAAGTACATGTCAATATTTTAGTATTGTTCTGGTTACATGTTGAAAGGCATTCAAACCATAAATATTAAGTATTTTGGGGCCCCTGGGTGGTTCAGTTGGTTAAGTGTCAGCCTTCGGCTCAGGTCATGATCTCAGGGTCCTGGGGTTGAGCCCCGCATCAGGCTCCCTGCTCAGTGGGAAGCCTGCTTCTCCCTCTCCCTCTGCCTGCCGCTCCCCCTGCTTGTGCTCACTCTCTCTCTCTCTCTCTCTCTGTCAAATAAATAAATAAATAAATCTTTAAATATTGAGTATTTCTTGCATACCTGCCATTTACACATATGTTCTCTGCTGTACCCTACATAACTACCCAGTGAAGAAGTTATTGGTATTATCACTCATGTTTTGCCAATGAAGAATCAGGCCCAAAGAGGAAAAGTGACTTACCTAAGGTCAGGTAACTACTAAGTGACAGAGACAAGACTCCAACCCAAATCTGATTTGGGCTAATTTCCCAGGATAATCACTAGAGTACAGTACTTACTGAGATTTCACATAACTTGAACATCATATCTCAGTATATGGGAATATACAATTTAAATGTGAGGGAAAACTCATGTTAAAATAGCAGAATAAACATGAAGAAGCAAACTCCCTTTCTCATAACTAACAACAACAACAACAACCAAACAAGATCCAAACAAGAAAGCAACTACCTGGTAGCAACCCAAGAAGGGAACATTGTCCATACCCAAAAACTTCAAAACCATGGTCAAAGTAGGAAAGGTAAGATTTTGAACAGAGGGAAGAGGCAACATACAACACAGTGTGGCAAAATTCCTAAGAACTCTCAGTAAAAGTCTTCAATGAAAGGAAGACACACTGAGTGAGTAGCATGTTGTTTGAATTCTGACTAATGAAAATACATGTTGGGGGGAAAAAAGACTAATGAGGAGTGTGAACAGCAGAGCCGACTGACAAAAATAAAGCCTCTAGGGCTGCATACTGACCTGGAACAATGGGCTGAAATCTACGTATTCCTCCATGGAAATGTAAATTCTACCTCCCCACAAAAAGGACTGAAACATCATATATTTCATAGACTTTCAGAAGAGCATAGCCCAAGTAAATCTATGTACCTCCACAGCTGAGTTCTCCCTCAGCCCCTGACAATTCCCAGGGCTACCGAAAAAAATAGAAAGCATATGAAAGACTCAGTCTTCAAGCTGTTGTTGGAGGAGAAAAGGCATAATTCTCAAATACAGTGAGACACTATATCAGATTGAATAGAAGAAGGCTTGGACAGGACCACTCAAGCATAAACAAGATGACAAAATTCACATGGCAACTAAGCAAAAGCACCGCAGTAAAAAAAAAAAGGAAAATCCTTTGCAAGGTAAATACTAACCTAGAAGAAAACATATCCCCCCAATAAAAAGAAGAAAAGTCAGCACACTAGAGAACAATGTATTATGAATATGAATTGTACCAGCAGGAACTCAAAGATGAGATGATAAAGCAATAGAATGAGACTTTTAAAAAGGTGGGAGTGAGAGCTTGCTGACCTATATATGTATGATATTGTTGAGGATAATACTTATTAGAAAATTAATAAATATATTGAAAAATTATGGGACAAAGATATGTCTGGAAATCAATTAATATCACAGAGGAAGAGATTGAGAAAATTTCAGTGAAAGCAGATACGAAACCCAAAAAGACTGACTTAATGGAAGGAAGTTAATAGACACAAAGCACTCGCAAGTGCGAGCCAACCTAAGAATATTTGGTATCCCTGAAGTTAAGAATTCAACAAACGGAACAGAAAAAAATAAAATATATAATACCAAAAAAAAAATGAAATCTGTGAGGTTTCAGGGAGATTTTTTATAGGATGCTCAACATGGAGATGCATCCTGGTGAAGCATTTTAAGAGCAAATAGGAATACTCCATGTATCCAGGGAGAAAAAGCAAGTCACATCAAGGGGAGAAATAACAGGTTGGCGTCAGACTTGTCTACTGTAATAGAGAATAACAGACCATGTCTATAATAATATGAGTAAAAGCAACTATTATCCAATGATATTATATTGAGCAGAGCTACTGTACCAATACTGAGTAAACAGGAAAGAATCCAGAAAACAGATAGATATGCCCATGAGCCTTTCTTTGAAAAACTACTTATACATGAAATACAGCCAAAATAAAGAACAAGAAATGCTGGTGGGCACCAAATACAATTAAATACAGAAATAATAGGAAAACTATTGTGCGGATATGCTTACAGGTCACAATATTACATTTATAAACCTGGAGCATGTAAAAATACAAATAAAATTGGAAAAGTGAGGAGAATAGAAGAATTGTGTCTGTCTTTCCTAGAGGGGAGTCAACTGGGAGTCAAGTGATACAGAGGTAAATTGAAACATAGTTTCAAAAGTTGATTCCAACCTCTGAATGGTTTTCATAACCCTCTTTTTTCATAGCAGAAGACTCTTTTAGGCAATGAAATCTCTTCTAAAGAAAAGTATATGAATCTCCAATGGCTCCAACTACTCCAAGGTTTTCCTTCTGAAACATTCTAATGCAATTAAACTAAGTGTTTTCATTAAAAATTGTATGGCTGTATTTAATAAAAGTAAATCATTGTATCAGTTCTCCTCATGGTATATATGTGTTAAAAGATTTCTGGAACCATGTAGAACAAAGAAAACAGAGATAATGTCTGGGTCATGAGGATTTCTACCTTTTTTTCTCTTTCCTCATTCTCATAATGATCTTGCATCATGCTTACAAAAAAAAAAAAAAAGTTGATTTTTGGTAATTTTTTAAAACTAAAACAAAATACAACAGCCCTGCAACTAAGGAACTTTAAATGAAATGCTTTTTAAAAGATTAACACACAGCAATACCTGAGGGAA
Source organism: Neomonachus schauinslandi (assembly GCF_002201575.2). Classification (NCBI taxonomy): domain Eukaryota; kingdom Metazoa; phylum Chordata; class Mammalia; order Carnivora; family Phocidae; genus Neomonachus; species Neomonachus schauinslandi. The sequence continues at coordinate 87,430,678 of NC_058403.1, read as the reverse complement.
TTTGAAGAGAGGGGAAATCGTGTGGGACAAAAAGTGACATGAATAAATTAATGCTAATTAGAAGATATTTCTTGAAGATAAATACTGTTTTTGAAGGAAGAAATTAGCAAAGATGGACATACAGAAGTGAAAGGGATCTGTGAAAAGATCAAGGAAAGTGCAAAATACATCACATAAAATAGTGAATAGATTTACCTGGACCAATGGTCCTATATTTAGAACATTTAAAAAAAAGTAAGGGAGGAAGGAAAGATAGAAGGGGGAGAAAGAGCAGAAGAACAGGAGGAAATGGGGGGAAAGAGAGAGAAGGGAAAGCAAGGGGAGAATAGGAAGAGAAAGAAGGAAGAAGAGGAAGAGAGAACCCTTTTGAGGTTTTCCCTGTACTAATTATAACAACACTGTGAGGCTTTAAACAACAACAAAAATGATTTAAAAAAAAAAAAAAAGTATACAGAGGCTTATAGAGATTAAGTAACATACCCAGATGTGTGGAGCTAGTAAATGTCACAGCCAGGCTACCCCCCACCTCAAAAAAAAAGTGGTAGGATATTTCTAGAATGGCTTCCAAGTTAATATAAGAATTTAAAGACTAAGTGCATCCACACATCCCAGAAGCCTCCCTCATGGGTAGTTTAAAGCAGCCACTCAATTACAAGAACTTAAAAAAGGAAGTAGGACCCATTGACTGGGTTTTCTGGACAAAGAAAAAAATAAGTAGATATTGATACAAATAGTCCTAAATATTTAGTTTTCTCTGCCAGGTCACACGGAAAGATACTTTCCTTATCCAGGTGTTCACTCTCAAGTTTGAAGTAGCTGGCCATGAAGTTCATGGTCTCATGAACCCTGACTTGGCAGCTATTGGGCGTCCTTTTGTGTCTACTTTGCTTGTTCTTACAGGAGACATAATTGGACTACGTTAGGTTTTGAAGCATCATTTTAACGTCCAAGAGGTATAATCCTACCCCCTGGCCAGGGTTCAGTCTGTCATAGTCCTCTGCCTACTCCAAGCAGTTCTGCTTCAATCTGTTCAGTATTCTCCAAGGCTGTAACTTCACATCAGTGAATTTACCAGGATAGATTAGTCTATGCTGTGATAATCTGTAGTCACTTTCATTATATGTCCTCTGGCATTGGTGGGCATTTCTGACCTCTGCCATCCTAACTTTGCCAGATCAATGAAATCTTTCCCATCTGGAAAATCACAATAGCAACAGCAAAAGACTAAAGTGTAGCATGTCAAAATACTTAAATTCTTCCACCAAGATGTGACACATGTGATGGTGCCTTGATTAGAGCGAGTCAACTCAGCAGGCTTAATTTCAAGAATAAAGAGAAGTAGGGGCGCCTGGGTGGCTCAGTCGTTAAGCGTCTGCCTTCGGCTCAGGTCATGATCCTAGGGTCCTGGGATCAAGTCCCTCGTCGGGCTCCCTGCTCAGCGGGAAGCCTGCTTCTCCCTCTCCCACCCCCCCCTGCTTGTGTTCCCTCTCTCGCTGTGTCTCTCTTTATCAAATAAATAAAATAAAATCTTTATTAAAAAAAAAAAAGAATAAAGAGAAGTATAATCTCCCATATGCCAAATACTAGAGCAGAACCAAGTATCAGGTATTAGAAGATCTTGTATAATCAAAATCATTGACTGATTTCTACTTAAGTCCTAAATAGAGATGTTGAGCTATATTATTAACTTAGCTATCTTGAGTAAAAATTAAAAATTTATACAGTCAAGTATTGCTAAGCTATACAGTTATCTGTAATTTACTGTCAATTTTTAACTAAAGAGCGTATTATCCTAAACATAATCAGCATATGTTTATGCCTTTATCAAGAGGAGAAAACTGCAATGACATTATGATAGCTATTCCCCACATATAGGCTGACACTTTCCTGTTTTCTTGGTCTCTTCCAGGTGACATCATCACAAACAGATTTCTTTCTTTTTTTTTTTTTTTAATAGAAAAGGAAACAAATAGAGACGCCTGGGTGGTGCAGTTAGTTAAGTGTACGACTTCAGCTCAGGTCATGACCTCATGGGTCCTAGGATAGAGCCCCGTGTCATCATCCGGGCTCCTGACTCAGCAGGGAGTCTGCTTCTCCCTCCTCTCCTGCCCCCCACTTACTCTCTCTCTCTCTCTCAAATAAAAATAAATAGATATTTTTTTAAAAGTTTTAAAAAAGAAAAGGAAAAAATATACCTATTCTGAGATTTGGCTAGTGAAAATAATTAAGGTAAGGAGAGGTACTACAAGTTGTTGAAGAGATGAACTCTGCGAGAAGATGCATTTGAATTAAAATGTTTTAGCCATTTAGGATACCATAAAGTTTTAAGATAAATGAGAGACAGGAGAATTTTTTTTCTGGATTTACTGAAAAACTATAGTAGAGAATACCGGAGTAACACAAAAATATTAATACTTGAAAAATCAGATTCATTAAGAGATTAAAACAGAGAAGTAGTTGATGACTAGGTCTACAGCAGCAAAACTCAAAGTATTGTGTCAACACAGTAAATAATCTCTAATTTACGGTGACAGGCTTATGGTGATAGATGCTTTATAAATAACATAAATCAACTGGAGAAGTGAATTGCCATAGATGATGATGAATATACAAACGTAATAATATTATAGCCATTGCTAAAATGTCTCCAAATAGAGAAAATAGGATAAGGGCAGAAAAAATTGCAGCTGCAGACACCGACAGACCAAAGCAAGCAATGGTGAAGGACACACATTGCTTTATGTGTGACTTTTTCTTAGGGTTTTGCTTTCTCTGGTAGTGCTGTTATTATCCACACAGTGGGAAGTTATTGACATGGGTGGCGGTGACAGAGCAAGGAAAACTGTGTCTCAGATTTTTGAGCACAATATTCTGTTGTGGTGCTTCTAGGGGCTTGGACCAATATCCAAAACTGGCCAGAAAAATGTTTCTTTCAAAGTACTTTATCCATGACAGTTGTTATGATGATTAATTTTATATTCAACTTGACTGGGCCATGGGTACTCAGACACTTGGTCAAGGTCATTCTGGGTATGTCTAGGAAGGTATTTCTGGATGAGATTAACATTTGAATTGGTAAACTGAGTAAAGCAGATGGCCTTCCCTAATGTAGGCGGCTTTTAGCCAATCAACTGAAGGCCTGAAGAGATCAGAAAGTCTTGCCCTCCTACAAGACAGGGAGGCGAAAACTCCTCCAGCCTGAGTGAGCTGACACCTGAGTCTTTTCACGTCTTCAAACCTGAACTGAAACGTTCACTTTTCCAGGGTCGCGAGCCTGCCGACTCTCAGACTGGAACTGGCACCATCAGCTCTCCTGGTTCTCAAGCCTTCAGTCTTGGACCAGACTTACATCATTGGCTCTCCTGGATCTCTAGCTTGCCAACAGCAGATTGGGAGTTCTCAGGCTCCATCATCATGTGAGCCAACTCCTTATAATAAATCCCTTTCTAAACGTCCTGTCGGTCTGTTTCTCTGGAGAACCCTGACCAATCTAGGTAAGTGTTTTCTAATCGGCTCATATTTCCAGTGACTGTATCATCTAACATGATAACCAAGTAAAACCCACACACCACTGTTCAGACCAGTGTTTCTCAAGCATTACTATGCATAAGTGTTCTTGGGGATCTTCTTAAAATGCAGATTCTGGATTGCAGGTGTGAGGTGGGGCCTGAGACTCCACATTTCAGACAAGATCCCAGGAAATGCCGAAGCTAATGACAATGCTGCTGATGCAGGTACTTATTTTGAGCAGCCAACATGTAGAGACTCCATCTTGACTTCAAAGCAAAGTGACTGAAGACTTATACAGCAGTCTGTATAAGTCTGCAGACTCGGCTGCACTGTATTTGGTCTTAGGCCTTTTCCTACATCAAGTCAAAGCCGTAGTTAAAAGTATCAGTCAGGGGTCATCTGTGAGGGGAATGAATGTCACTCACAGTGGTTGGTCTCTGTTTCCGCTATCAGCAAGCCACAAATTGGTGCCTGTCTGTGCATGAAGAAGAAAAATAGAAACGGATAAAAACAAAAGCATTTCCCTTTGGGCGGAAACAATTCCAAGTATTATTTTCTGGCTACATAACCGTGGCAGGCAGAACTCTGTCCTCTAAGTGGAACTAAGTCTGAGCTGCAAACCTTTGCTTTCTCAGAACATTCCTGTATCAATGCATTCTCTTGACAAGTACCTGAGCTTGCTTGCCTATCTTGCCGGAACAGAGAAACGTGCATTTCTGAGTGACTTCTCGTGGTATCAAGCCCATCGATAAGAAAGATGATGCATCCATTAAAATGTCATTTTGCTAATTTTGGAAAGAAAAACCTTCATTTGTGACAATTCAAACGTGTTCCTCAATATCCATATTAGAGTTTATAGAAAATGAAATGCCAACTTCATTTTCCATTTAGTTTTAGGTTAAAATTTTGCAATAAAATTGCCCTCACTTGACAAAAGCACTTGTTTAAGCAGTAAATGTTACCACGTATTTACCTAGCAGACACCAGGTTAATGAAACCTGAAAATATTTTGCCATGAATGACAAGAGGCAGCTGCCACTTTTATAAGAAAAAAGTATGTTTTGTTTTATCCAGACGTCTAAACAGTCAGGCTCATGATTGGAAGGGGCAGCCCAGGTTAGAAGACCTGGCGTTTCATCAGATGTATTACTGATTCTTTGGACCGCACAGTATTTTAAACTGTTTTGTGACAGGAAATATCATGCAGGTGTGAAACAAGGGAGTTGAAAGGTGCTTTCACTCACTTTACATTATGAATTCCATCCAGTGAAACCATTCACTTCTGCTTTTTCCTTTTAACATCATCCCGAGTTTCTCATTTCCTCGGCTGCTTTGGTAGATGCTTTGACACTTGACACTTTTTAAAGGAGCAAAAAAGCAAAGGTATTTCTATAGAGACATCTCTTTGTTTTCTAATACCGTGAGAGAAAGGACTCTTCTAGAAAATCAGACATTCTGATTAGGGAATCTTCACATATGCGATTGTAATACATTTAAGTAGGCGTACCACAAAATCTAGACTGTGTGCAATGTAACATTTCTTTGATGACCCACAAGGCTCTGAAGTTTGCATGACAGATGTGTGGAAATACTGGTTAATAATGCAGTCTAGCTGATTAAATGCAACGCGACATTTTTACTGAGTGCCAAGACGATAATGGCACCCAGTTGCTAGACTGCTAAAATAAAGTGAGTTACGGCTCACACAGGTATTCTCTCACATCTGGATCGTGCTGTTTCTCAAAAATAGAAAAATCATTAGTCTAATGAGTTAAGGTTGCTTGACACCTTATATATATGGGCTCATACATTTAGGTAAATTACTTCAAAGATCTGGAGAGGGTTTTCAGTTTCTAGTTTCTCAAGTAGAACCAAAAAATGCATTTGCATCCAAAGTACTAAAGAAGCTCTAGGGCCACAAAGTGAGTAATTTAAAACATTTTAACCACAGAATTACACTTTACCCTCTGTCCTGCATTCTCACATGAGAATCACACACTGACCCACTCTCTCACCTGTCCCTCTCGTCCCCAGCATTCTCACTTTACCCTGCAGTAAGGCATTTCAGCAATAGTATCATTGATCTAAAAATCAGGTTTTTGTAACTATTTAATGAAAATAGCATTTTACAGCAGTTTTTGTTAATAAAAATTTTTGAGTTCATAAAAGTGAACTAACTAAATGAAGTGAACATTTACAGAATGGCTACTACTAAGTGTCTCCATCGGGCAGGCATTTTGTATGCATTATATGCATGATTTCACTTAATCTCCACTAACAATCTGTAAGGTAGTTATTAATTCCACTTTCCATAAGAAAGTGGAGCCTCCGAGAGTGCAAGTGTGTCCCTGGTTGCACAACTAGTTACCAATAGAGCTAAAATATAAACCCATATCCATGTGATTCCAGTACATATTTTGATCATATCATATTCTCACACACATATGATAAATTAACTAAAATAAAGCATAATTTAACCCACCCTAAGCAGTTATTTGCTTGGTTTACACCTATTCATTTATGTAATTAACAAAGTAATATAACTCATGATTAGAAAACTAGGTCCATAGAGAAAACTGCAAAGAATATAAATATCACCTATAATCCTGCCACCCAGAGATAATTGATAATATTGGGTGATTTTACACAAATTTAAATTTTACAAATTTGGGTTCATAATGTATCTTCTATAACCATATTTACACATAATAATATGTCAGGACCGTTTTCCATGTTATTAAAAGTGTTTCTCGACAGGACTTCCTACATGTTATTCTATATTATAGAGAAACTATAATTCAATCTGTTCTCCTTTGCTGAATATTCCTGTTGTTTCAAAGTACAATTATTCTTTAAAAGTAAAAAAAAAAAAAAACAATAAGAATGCAATATGATACAATGAAAACAACTTGGCACTGGAAATACAGAAAATTGAATCCTAGGTTTGTTATTTGCTAGCTCTGAAATGTTAAGAAAGTCATTTAACCTTTCTGGTATTGATTTTTATCTGCAAAATCAAAGAGTTAGAGTAAATAACCCTTTTTCATATATTTTAGGTTTTATGATTCTAGGAATACTATATAAATTATTCTAAAACTCTGATGCTCAAAGTGGGATATGTGTATAACTGAAGATACAGGCAATTGTTGAGGAGAGGTTACAAACATACAGAGACTGGTTTGATGGGGCAGGCCTTACTTCCTGTTTATCCAATCTTCTCAATTGGAGTTGAAATATCATTGTGACAATTATGAAATAAAATGTGATATTTTCATGGGTTTTACTCCTTAAACAGAAAACTTTGAAGTATCAAACTCCAACTCCCTAAGATATATAATGCCCTACTGTGTTATTAGCTATATTCGGTGGAATATCTTGAGTATTTAAACAGCACTGCCTAAAGCAACTGAAACTGATCCTAATCACTGCATTTATGTTAGTAATGCATAAGGTATTTCCATGTAAATGATGCAGTTTGTTGGCACAGATTTCCCTTGCAAGTGTCTTCCTTCACATCCTATATACAGTTGAACTGTTTTCTACATTGAAATGAACAAATAGTAATACCTTTCTTTTGTTTCCTAAATGGATTCTTCCAAAAGAACAGAATCTAAAATAATAATTAATAATAATAATAATAATAATAATGCCTCCTGAGTTCCTGTTAAAGATATGAATTTTAATACCATTAGGAAAAAGTGGCTTTGAGACTCAATTTAGGCTTTGTGACTCCTAAGCATGTTTCTTCCTTATTCTTTTCCTGTTGTTATTTGCTATTCTTTAGTTTGGTTCACTTGCCACCATCTCAGGAGTTACTTTCTCCTGAGACAATTTTTCACTCATTATTCCTTTAGTATATCAGCTATTAGTGAAATGTACACAATGAATCTCTTTCAAACTACCTCTTCCCAATAAAAGTTAAAAATGTGCATGTGTGTAACACGCACACACAGACTGTTACACGTGGAAATCCTGAGATTTCTCTTATCTTTGAATAGTTCGCAAAACAATCTCTAATACTATTATTGAAATGAGAATCACCATCCGGGCCAATGAAGATAGGGTGAATCAGCTGGGAATTGTTCATTTGGATACTCGATCCATGAAAACTAACAATTTCATAGAGTGTGAATCAAAAACTGGCCTTAATTCTGAAGAAGTAAAAATTAGTCTGAAGAAATATGTCAGGCATACAATGTAATGAAATTTAAACAGGGCCTTCAAGAAAGTGATTTAATATGCCCTACCCATCCTTCAGGGCTGAGTTTGCTTTTGTGGGAATCTACAATAATGGGGAAACAGTGCATTTCCACACATACACCCTTGTGTTTTTTTGTTACCATGACACCTATTGAGACTGGGATATTCCCTTCGGTAATGAGAATATAAACATGAATGGTATATGACTTTTATCCTGAAGGAGCTCAAAATATTTTGGTCAAAATGAAAGATCCTTAACACAAGAAGATAATGCTTCTGAGGCGATTTTTCTTGTTTTGTTCTGTATTGTTTTTTAGAACGAGCTCTACTCATAAAACTATTTGTCATTTTTTCAGCATCATGCAGATACCAAGGCTAATATTTCAGCATTGATGATATGTTATGTTTGTGTAGAGATTTACAGTTCCTTTCCACACACAATACCCCATTTGATCTCACAGCAGGCATGGGAAGTAAGTAAAGAAGCGGTCATCCACACCTGAGAGACAAGCCAGAGAAATGAAGTAACTTCTTCAAGGTCACACAAGTAGACCGTGAAAGTCAGGACTCACACGGACTATTTCAGATTATCAGTCTACTGTTGTTTGCACTCTTTTTTTTGACACATACCGAATTCTTTGAAAATGTTGGGCAATTTTACAAGAGTAAAGTGAGCAGAGTAAACGGAAGGAGCCAGGCTAAGTGAGATTTAGGATTTTCCTTGCCAGAACCTGGACTACATGGGCTCCCCTTGACACTGCCATAATTAAAGACTCCTCCTCCCAAAAAAAAATAAAAAAAAAAGGGCGCCTGGGTGGCTCAGTTGGTTAAGCGACTGCCTTCGGCTCAGGTCATGATCCTGGAGTCTCTGGATCGAGTCCCGCATCGGGCTCCCTGCTCGGCAGGGAGTCTGCTTCTCCCTCTGACCCTCCCCCCCCTCATGTGCTCTCTCTCTCATTCTCTCTCTCTCAAATAAATAAATAAATAATCTTTAAAAAAAAAAAAAGACTCCTCCTCCCGCTAAATACATTGTCATAATAAAACTTACCCATAAAATAAATAGTAAGTAGGGCAGAGCAACACTTAGCCTTGCTAGTTCCACTTTGGGAAAGGATTAAGGAGAAATTTGTGCAAAAGACAAAGAATGACATCATGAAAGTAGTGAGTCAAAGAGGCTGCTATTTTTCTGTGCTAGCAAGTTTGTTAACTTCTTAGATACAAGAGGTCAGCTGGACGTGCTTTTGGCTTTATCAGTTAACATACTAAACTCAGTGTTTTTGGCATCTGCACTGTCCTCCTACTTCTACATGATGATCCATGGGAGGAATCTCAAGACTAGAACTTTAAATAACTTGGTGGTTTGGTCATGGGTTGTGAGTGGTTGTGATAGTGACTACCTGCCGGTATCTTCCTGGTTCAACTGGCCCCAAGTGCACTGGAATAGCTAAGGGGTTAGAAAGGACAGAGTGGACAAGGACATCTCAAATTCTACATCGCTTCTACACTGGACCAACTGACATTCCAAACCACTTTCGTGTTAAGTCATCGGTCTGTACTCTGTAAGGGAAACCACCACAGAGAAGTTTAAGTTATCTACAGAAACTCCTGTGACATTGATTTTACCCTTTCTGTGAGCCAGAGTTCAGCAATAAAAACCTTTGTATGAAAGAGTAGGAAAAAAATGCCAGAACTCAAAATGTCTCCTGGTCAATGCCCTATTTCCTTTAGCACAGAGGGACAGCTTTGCCTTTGTCTATTACCAGATATGTCCTTCAAATTGAAGCCATCTGTTCCATGAACTTCTAAGACTTGGGCCAAGGGAACTTTAAACCAAGAAACCATTTCGCCAAATGTCAGTCAGAGAGTCTGGCATCTGGCTGAAACCTAAAAGCTCCGAATGTGATGTTTCAGAAGTCTGCAGCCTTTTCTGGAATTTCACAAAGTGTTGTGTGTCCTTAAAAATTTATGTTTACCTTCTTGATTAGAAAATGAGTTGATATTCATTATAAAAAGTTTAAAATATAAAAAAGAAAGAAAATAAAAATGATTCACCATTGTACTACACAGATATAACCACTATTATTATGTTGTTATATTTGTCCATCTTCTTTTATATATTGCTTATTTTATAAACTTAGCACCACATTCTATGTACTGCTGTGTGTATCTGCTCCTCCCTATATATTTTCCATGCCATTTAATAGTGTATTAAAATGTTAATCTATTACAAGGCAGTGCCTTTATGAATCAGTTCTAAAGTGATGTACATATAGATTTTTTTCCAGTTTTACCAAGAATATTTTAGAGAATGTCTTTGTTCACATAACACTATGTGCATTTTTTATTTCTGCCCTTTTATTTTCTAGAATTGTCATAACTATGACAAAGATCAATGAATATTTACAGAATTCTGATACATTTTGCAAAGATGACTTCTGGAAAGTTAGTACTCTCTCACAAGCAGTACCCTGTCAACAGAAAAGCTATCCTGGAAGGATATCCGAAAACCATCCAAATATTGTTAGTTTGAATTCTCACTAGTGAGATTAATCATTTTGTTTCTCTACCTCTCTCAGCTCTCAATTCGTCTCTCATAAATGCTGCTTCCTACAACAGGAAAATAATCTAAATTCTGTGACACACCCTGTTCCACAGCCTGCGCTAAGCTGACCACCTAGGACTCATTGGAGGAGTTCTGTCCAGATCTTGTCCTACCCACCACCTGGTATTTTAGCACTTCTCAGAAGGGAGAGGTGCTTGCCAGTGCTCAGTGGCCCTCTTCAATCTGATTACGCCTAAAGCATATACAGCAGAAATTCCTCAACATTTGCACCTTCTTATAATTTTCAGTTGTTGCAGATTTCATCTTATTTTTTAAAAAATATTCTGTAAATCTTTCCATTTGCATTGCTTTTAGTATTTTTACACTTTTCATTGGGACTTCATTCCACCTTTGAGCCTTCAATGTTCTGTGGTTTTGTTTTAAGGGATCAGTACTTTCTCTTCTCCCAAATGCAAGTTCAGCTTCTTTAGGGCATTTCCCCGTCAGCATCCTTTCCTTCCTGCTGGAGACCTAGTCTTCCCAGTGGAATCCTCTCTTCCAAACATCTACCAGAACCCAGTTTTATTCTCAGCCGGCCATGAATTAATCCCCGAAAGCTAATAGAATCAATATATTAGCTCAACAACTCATGCTATGCTTTCTTTTATTTAAAGATTTTAAGAGAAATTAAAGAAAAATAATAGTCTTCCAAGATCCAAAGAAATAAGAGTTAATGATAGATGTGGGGGGAACACTTTGGATCAGAGAGCCTCATTTGGTGCTCCTGAGAACTTCATGCTGCTACCATTTGAAAGACTGGGACTTTGCCTTAAAATGTAAACCTATTTTTAAAAATATATAAATCTGAATCCCAAGCATATCTTTAATTTTCTTAAGCTCTCAATTCCATAGTTATTTCCACTTTTAGCAAAATAAAATCTTCTTTCTGCAAAATGGCTAGCATTCATAAGTTCATTGACTACTGAACAGGGCCTACTCTGGGAACTTTGTCACACGCTTAAGCTCATAGCATTTTTAAAAGGAGAAGGGTTTCACAGAACTAGAGCAAATAATCCTCAAATTTGTATGGAACCACAAAAGATCCCAAACAGCCAAATTAATCTTGAAAGAGAAGAATAAAACTGTAGGTATCACAATCCCAGATTTCAAGATATACTACAAAGCTGTAGTAATCAAAAGAGTATGGTACTGATACAAAAAATGAACACATAGATCAACAGAACAGAATAGAGTGTCCAGAAATAAACCCACAATTATAATGCCAATGAATCTATGACAAAGGAGGCAAGAATATTCAATGGGAAAGACAGTCTCTTCAACAAATGGTTTTGGGAAACTGGACAGCTACAGGCAAAAGAATGAGACTGGGCCACTTTTTTACACTATATACAAAAAAAAAAAACTCAAAAAGAATTAAAGACCTAAATGTGAGACCTGAAACCATAAAAGTTCCAGAAAAAAATAAAGGCAGTAATCTCTTTGACACTAGCCATAAAAACATTTTTCTAGATGTCTCCTGAGGCAAGGGAAATAAAACCCAAAATAAACTATTGGGACTACAACAAAATAAAAACTTTTGCATAGTAAGGGGAACCATCAGAAAAATGAAAAGACAACTTACTGAATGGGAGAAGATATTTGAAAATGTTATATCTGAGAAGGGGTTAATATCAAAATATATAAAGAACTTACACAGCTCAATACCAAAAAAAAAAAAAAAAAAAACACCCAAATAATCCAATTTAAAAATGGGCAGAGGATGGGGCACCTGGGTGGCTCAGTTAAGTGTCAGACTCTTGATTTCAGCTCAGGTCGTAAATTCAGGTTGTGAGGTCAGGGTCCTGGGATCAAGCCCCAGGGTCATGGGATTGAGCCCCTCTTAGGGGAGTCTGCTTCTTTCCCTCTGCCCCTCCCCCCCACTCACATGCAAGCTCTCTCTCTCTCTCTTCCTCTCTAATAAATATATAAATATTAAAAAACAAAAATGAGCAGAGGTCAGGAGTAGACATTTTTCCAAAGAAGACATACAGACAGAAAACAAACACATGAAAAGATGCTCAACGTCACTCATCATCAGGGAAATACAAATTAAAACCCAATGAGATATCACCTCATACCTGTTAGAATGGCTAAAATCAAAAACACAAGAAATAACAAATGTTGGCTAGGATGTGAAGAAAAAGGAACCTTCATGCCCCGTTGGTGGGAATGTAAGCTGAAACAGCCATTGTAGAAAACAGCATGGAAATTCCTCTAAAAAGTAAAAATAGAACTACAATATGATCAAGTAGTTCCTTTACCGAGTATTTACCCTAAGAAAATTTGAAAAGATACATACACCCTATGTTTATTGCAGTATTATCTACAAGAACCAAGATATGGAAGCAGCCCAAGTGTCCATCCATAGATGAATGGAAAAAGAAGAGGTGATATATATACAATGGAATATTAGTCACAGAAGAGAATGAAATCTTGCCATCTGCAATGACATTGATGGATCTAGAGAATATAAGGCTACGTGAAAATAAATCATTCAGAGAAAGACAAAAACCATATGATTTCACTTATGTATAGAACTTAAGAAACAAACAAACAAAAAAGGGAAAAAGAGAAAAACAAAAAAGCAGACTCAAATATACAGAACAAACAGGTGGTTGCCAGAAGGGAGGAATGGGGAAAAGTGGAATAGGAAAAAAAAGAGTGAAGAGACTTTAATGGTATTTGAAGAACCTCAGAAAAGCAAGATTCTGAGAAATCATGCAATTTGCAAAGTGAGGCAGATGATTATCTTCCAACACTCAAGCCAATGCTCTCTAATACAATTATGTCATTTGCTAGGCTGTTATGGTTAAAAGCTTCATATGAGACATATTCTAAAGGAACTCTTCAAGGGTATTTTATTTCACTTATATTATTATCACAGCCTCATGTTAACCTATTCCTTTGTAGCCAATCCCTCCTAAAAACACATTCAATTCTTATGAAAAGAAATAGTTCCTAGTTAAAAACAAAAGTTATAAATACACAGGTGCAACCTCAGATGAGTCAAATGTAGCTGCTGCTACCATCCTGCTCCTCACAATTACATTTTCTCCTAATCATGTGCTGTGCACCTGCTTCTAAGAGATAGGCTTCCAGGAACTCAAACGAATCTTCCTCTGAATCCACATTTATTCTGCTTAATGAGCTTTATGCATATGCTAATCTTTGAAATACCATACCTCAAAGAGGTGTGAAATATGTATATGCTTGTGTACTCTATTAGGAAATATATATTTAAACATATAAATAATGCATATTTATTTATGTAATAAATATATATATATCCCAATAAAGAGCACAAATTTTAAGAAGCAGCAAAAGTTCTAATAGTTCAGTAGTGTGGTATAAAATATGATGGCACAGTTGTTTCTCCAGTGAGCAGAGAGAATAGAGACATTCAAAACCAAGAATAGCTTTTCTCTTGGGTTAAGATTTTTTTCTTCATATAATGCACAGGCTTTCAGTTTTGGCAGGTTTACTTGAGACTAAAAATGAAATGTGATCATTGTCTTTCATGACAAATAATTCTTGTCCTGTTTGGCTAACTGAGGAAATAACATCATAAGCACCACGATCGAATTTGGAGGAAAGCTAAGCTGCTTAAGAGGAAAGGTTTTGCAGCAACAAGCCAAAGCATGTGATCTGTGCAGATCCAATGCCCACACACTCACCTACATGAGAATGGGGCTCTCTTAGTCTTCAGAATGTTTGCTTGGCAAGAGGGTGCTCATACTCAAGAGGAACTGAAAAGTAAAATGACTTCCACTCCTCCAAGGCATGTGAGGCTGCCTGGTGCCTATTGTCATGACTTCTGCCCTTCAGGGGCTGAAGTCAGGATAATCATGGTCTGATTTCATTCCATCCTCCATGAAGACGCAGCTGCAATGAGCCCTTTCATAGGCTACTGTGTTTATACATAGGTCAGTTCATTTAACCTTTGAGATTAGCTTGACAGGGTTGATTAAGTTAACAAATATGTAAATCAGTAATTTGATTATACTTGCTTGTCTTAGAATAAGGCTAAGTCTGACACAGTATGTGCATGTCTTGAACCAGGACTAATTTTTTCTTCTCCCTTTATTAAGCTAACTGAAGTAGTTTATTCAGAAGGTAAATTCTGAGCTTCGATGAAGTGAGCTTAGACAAACTGGACCCATTTTACTAAATTACATCTTTTACACCATTAAGGAATACATCAAGAAATGCAACATGTAAATTAGAATCAAGGGATTTGGGAAGATTGAACATTCTCAATTTAATAAGAAAAGACTCATTTAAAGAGAGGCAGAATGGGCTCTGAGTTCTTCGTACCCTAAAAATCACTTATATCTATAGACCTCAGGAGTTTAAAAACTGGTTCACCTATTTTATTTTCTTTGGCTCTTTCAAATATCTTATAAGTTATTTGCAGAAGGGATTTTTATTTCAATTTCGAAGCCATGAAAACAAAGACTAGGGAGGTTCTGTGCACTCTGGCAGGAAACCCCATTGACAGTGACTAACTTACAACTGAAGCTTATCCCTTCTACAGGGAATTCAAGTCAAAACAACCCATCTTACCTCATCTACAATTACAATTAACAATTACTTGTTAAAGTACTTTCACATGTACATTACCGCCTTTATTTGATCCAAAATTCTTACTAGACAGGAAATATGTCTTACTCATCTTCATATCTTCTAATCTGTTCAGCCTGGTAACTTGTACACATTAACCTATCTTGACAAATTAGACTGTACTTTTAACAGATACTCATGTAATTATTTAATAATTAATAATAAATATATATATAATATCCACCCATGACTATTTATCAGTGAGAAAATACTGCTTTCCCCATGTTACATCCATTTTAGAGGTAAAGCAAACAATTATCCAGCTTTTATTTTTCTGCATTTCTCAGAGTTGGATTTTCCAAAGGTGGATTTAGACTGTCTTTTGGCTATTTCATCCCAAATCCTTTGTCCCACACATAAAAGTTGGGGTTCTTTGTAGATATTTAACCTTCTGCCCTCAGTCAGAATGGAGTAACATTCTTTAGCATTTAATAAAAGTTTTAATTTTGTTTTTGTGTTTATGTCCTATAGTCTTGCCTTTGTCTAAGGTGTTAATGCAGAATACCATAGACTGGGTGGCTCAAATAACAGAAATTTATGTCTTATAATTCTTCAGGCTGAAGAGTCCAAGATCAAGGGGCCAATTGATCTGATGTCTGGTGAGGCCTGCTCCCTGGTTTGCAGATGGCCATCTTCCTGGTGTTCATATGACATAGAGCAGAGAAAAACAAGAGCAAAAGAAAAGAAAAAAGAAGAGTCTTTTTTTGTTGTTTAATAAGGCACTAATCCTATTTATGAAAACTCTACTCTCAAAATCTAATCACCTCCAAAAGACCTTACCTCCTAATACCATCACCCTGGAGGTTAGAATTTCAAAACATGAATATTGGAGTGACACAAACATTCAATAGGAAGCCTATTAGTACAATATTTTTGACATATTTGAAATTCTTAGTCAGTTAAGAAATTACATATTATTTAGTTTTTATATATTTCTCATTTGCAATTAAAATGTATATGATTTTAATTAAAATTCTTAAAAAAGAAATACTTCTCTGGCCAAGAAGACCTGACCAAGAAAATGTAAGAATGCCTGTATTGGCCCCAGACGTGGCAAATGCTAAGATGTTTCCATATGAAAAGGAGAAACAAATTTTGAATGATTTGTATGATTTTACAAGGCATTCCTATCCCACCCCCAGTGAGTTGTTGCAGATGAAAGTGACTTTGGGCCAAAATGGCCATCATGCATGATTGCCAGCTTTTGGTGACCTCTTCTATCATAAATTAACCACCAGAAGTTCTGGGCTTCTTGCCAACATCACTGCCTCCAAAACATATTCTCTAATTTCCCTTACACATATTTTGATGCCGGGGATAATGAGAAGTGGGGTGGGAATAATAATCTAAAGAGCAGTTGTGACTGTTCACAAATGAAGACCCCAATTTGTGGCACACATCTGGAACTAGTCTATCTTTTCTGGTCTCCTCATCCTACCCCTTCTTTCAAAGCCCATTCTCAAAATATAAGCATTACAGTCAAAGTTAGCAATTCTATATCGAAATGTGAAAAGGCATTTTGATAAGACAGGGTTGGCAAAAAGTCAAATGAAACCATGGTGATACAAAAGTAGCGCTATAAAAACATAAAGCCTTGCGTTGTTTTAAATTTCAGAAGCTCAGTTTAGCTCAACCAAAGCAGAAAGACTGTAAAGTAATAATAATGAAACAGAAACCACAAATAACTTTCGAAAATCTTTTTTGTACCACAAAGAAATATTTTTCTGTCCTCAAAACTTTTAATGCCTTAGTTAAAGGGCAAGCTCTCTTGACATTTTGGCCTGGATAATTCTTTGCTGTGGAGGCGATCATGTGTATTGTCAGATGTGTAGCAGCATCCCTTGACTCTATCCATCTGATGCTCTAGCATCCCTCACCTTTCCTACTCTTATCGTTGTGAAAACCAAAAATGTCTCCAGACATTGCCAACTCCCCGCTGAGGAACAGAATCTCTCTCCCTGTTGAGAACCACTGACTAAAGAGTAAGGATGGAGATATGAACAAAAACAAATTTAAATTCAAAAATTTTACAAGTAAAATTTTGAGTGATAGAGACAATGGTGTTTATAGGAAAAGCTGGACCATTTCCTTATTCATTCTTCCCAGCATTAACTAACTGCATACTGGGTGCCAGGTACCGGCTTACACTCGCTCACTTTTGCATTGATTGACTTCACGAAGGCAATCAGGCCCTGTCATACACAGTCCTGTGATATACCTCTGCAAAAAAGAACACTGGTTTGGTGGAACATGGGTCTGACAGATTATTAAACATCTCCAGTTTGCCGGAGCAGAAGACTCTGAGAAAGGACAGACTGAATACTGGCCATATTACCATAGCTATGTTACCAGGTATAATCTTGGGACAGGCATCGGACTTTCCAAACCTCAGTTTTCTCTATTACTGATGAAAAAACTACTACACAGTGTGTTGAGAATTAAAGATAATATAAGTGTAATCCCTGGCATATGGAAGCTATTACCATTACTTCCCATGAATCCTGGGCCTACTATTAATCATGTCCATCATCATTATTATTATTATATTATTTTTATTATTTTCTCCACCACCATGACAGTTGTGAATTGTGCCAGAGAATCTGTGATGTTACCTTGTATCCTGAGTTCAAACCAGTATGAACTGATAGAGAATACTATTTATAGTGGTACACAATTTATTTGAGCCACATAGACAAGGTCATTTTATCCCTTCAAAATTAAGAGTTGAGAGTTCACCTGAACATGAAGGAATTGGATTTGAGGGCCCTATTATCCTCTGTTACTTTCCTGGGCTATAAATTCAATTTTTCTATTTCTGTCTAGTAATGGAAACAAATCCCTATACGTACATCTAATTACTTGGTTTCTCATTTTCATACAACCCACCTATAATTCTATTCAGCCGTCTTTTGATGGAAACTATTTGTAGCAGTCTTGTCTTGATGAAAAAGATCCTCTTTCATCATCATTGAGGTCTGTGTTCAATGTAAAGATGTTAAAACAACAAAATGGCATGAGTCGGGAGACTGTTGTCCTTAGGATATAAAATTATTTATTTACAGAAAAAAAAATAAAATCAAAACATCAAGGAATGGAAAACTCAGTTAACTGGCATAGAGAAATGGCTGGCTGTAAACACTGCAAATGCAGATATGAAGGATAGCATGTAAAGCAATCAAAGCTAAATTGGAAAACCTGAAGAACAAAGATTGTCCAACATGAGTATTGTTGTTAGCTCTAAATAGAAAACTCTACAAATGGTACAGAAAAGACATCTTAAAATGTAACACGAGGAAGTTTCCCAGAAAGGAAGGAAGAAAGAAGAAGAGGGGAAGAGAACAAGAAGAAAAACACACACACACACAAAAAAAATATTTATGCGGAACTAGCTTTCTTGGGCATTGTTCTAGGTACTTTAAATACGCTAACTCAGTATGAAATAAATGCTATTATTATCCTTATTTTTGATGCCAAAACTGAAGTAACTTGCCCCAGGTCACCAAAAAAAATGGCAGAGCCAGAATTTAAACCTGGGTAGATTGACATTGGAGAATAAAAGAACACATGTTCCAAGAAGATTGGAAATGAAAATAAGTGAATCATTATTTGAACACTTGAGGCAAGAAAAGAAAAATTTAAATTATCCCTGTTGTCAGAATTATCTTAGTGATTCTTCAAATCGGAATATATTTTTTCTATAATCTGTGATTTCAAACTTATCAAGGGAGCAGGATACCATCTCCCCACCCCACCCCCAGGCTCTCTCTGCTTCTTCATTTAGAAGATCACAGGTAGGTTTCTCTATATGAAAAGAAGCTTTTTACACGATGGCCATGACTTTATAAATTATTTGCTAACCTACCCCCAAACAGTGACTACAGAAACATCACCCTACAATGAAGCCCAAAGGCCACAATTCTCAGTGACATATTTGTGAGCACATGAGTAGATGTTCAATCTTGCCCTTTAAAAAAAGAAGCTGACAACTAGCAGTTAACAGATAGCTGAAGAAAGCTTTTTTTGTGAAAGAAAAATAGCAGGCAGACAAACAAGATCGAGAGGAGACAGATTATACAAAGAAGAAATGTTCAAAACCTACCATTAAAATTGTAAGAGAAATTTGATGCGTTAAACAAGCAGAGCTTCCCGGTTTCAAAATTAATATGAAGCTACAGAAATCAACACAGCATAGTAATTGACATAGGATAGATAAAACCCATTACCTGTCTAACCTTGAGAGAAAAATCGGATTGCAATTGAAGAACACTCTATAAAATATGTTCAATAATCCTCAAAACTGTTAAGGTCAAAAAAACAAGGGGAATCTGAGAAACTGTCACAGACCAGAGGAGACGAAGACACATGATGATTAAATGTAAAGGGATGAGCCCCTTCAACAAAAAAAGGAAAGTAGGGAAAATGGTGAAATCTGAATACATTATAGAATCTAGTTATTAGTAACATACTAATGTTGGTCCCTTAGTTTTGACAAATACACCAGAGTAACTTAAGATGTTAACAATAGAAGAAACTGGGTGAAGGGTATTCAGGAACTCTTTGTGCTGTCTTCAAATGTTTTCTGTAAATCTAAAACTATTCTAAAATAAAAAGTTTATGGGAAAAATAATAGATGTTTACAATGATGTTATTCACCCACTGTTGAAAATGGTTTTCTTGGGGGGAGGTAGGAAGTTGGCATCTTACTCTCCTCTTTTCTTTCTTTCTTTACTTTCATAAATTCTTTGTAACGATCTTTTTTTTTTCTTTCAGAAAACCGTAACCTAGTTTTCCTTAAAAACAAAACTCAACAGTTATGATGCCCAGGTTTCCAGCTTGGAGTACTAGATAGATAGTGATTATGTTAGCTAGCTATTTCTGCAATAATACTATAAAACAAACTACTCCAAATTCAATGGCCTACATTGAACATTTATTTTTCTGTGGTTTCGTGAGTTGGCTCTGATGGGTTTGGCTCTGATTGGGTGGGCTGAGCTCCAGGCATCTGGTTAGGTTTAAGTGAACTCCATGTGTCTGTCATTCTCCTTGGACCACCATCTACATATTAGTCTTTCTCATGGTAACTGGTAAGACCACAAGAGGATGAGAAGAAACACATGATGTTTCTCAAGGCCTGGACCCCAAGCTGGCCACATTCACTTCACCAACATTCCATTAACCTTTGCAAGGCACGTGGCCAAGATCAACATTAATCAGCCAGAAAAAAATATATTCTACCTTCTCCAGTGGGTAGTACTGCAAAGTAATATAGCAAGGAACATGGACTCACAATTATAATACGGAAAGGACATGGTAAATTAAATGTGATGGTTCAATCTACCTTAGTAGTATAATTTACTGAAAGGAGAACGAAATCATCCCTTACTTATGTTTTCATACAAAACAGCCATCAAGCAGTCAGTTTTGTCCTTTTCAGGATCAGGGGTAAGAACCCTGGTAGTCAGCAGCCCAAGAAGTACTAGCCTACTCCCAGAGCAGGGTCACCCCATCCCTTTCTTTGGGAGTAGTGATGAGCATTCAGATTCTGACACACACACACACACACACACACACTTACAACAGAGTTTAATGAAGAGTAGAACCAATATTGACACTGCCCCATTATGAATCTTTCCACCAACAAGCATCTTTGAATATTTAAATAACTATGGCTTTCTCCCCATAAACCCTGATCACTTATTTCCCTTCCTTTCCAAAAACAACTATTATTTTTGCTTTCCAAAAGTTTTTGGCTAGGATTTTCATCTCAAGATAATAATTAAACTCTCTAGTGTTAACAGACCAATCAAAATCCGTACCCTGTGGGAATATCAGCAGATGTCTCTGAGCCTCTATTTCCCATTATGTAAAATGGAACAATTAACCCATGTCCTCCCTTCCTCAAGTGATTATTTTGAGACTCAATAACTTAATTGACCTGCAAACACTAGAATTTCTAAATTGCTCTACAAATAAAATACTTTCTTATTTAATTAAAAATTAATTGGAGTCAGTCTAAATATTCTGGAAATTATTACAAAAACCTGATTTGATCCAAAAGGTTAAAGGGAGGTAGCTTTGTTTTTTGTTCTCTCGTCAAACATATTGAACTGCAGAATTCAGTCTCATCAATTTCTTTTGCCTTTTTCTGACAGCTAACGCCGTCGGCAGACATCCAGTAAGAACAAGTTTTCAGGCGTCGCCCAAAGGAAGTCTGTGATGTTATTCCTCGGGTAAATTATTCAGCTTCTGGTCAGTTGCTATGGAAATTAATATACAGCAGTATATTGCTAACAACTTAATTTTTTTTTTAATATTTTATTTATTTATTTGACAGAGAGAGACACAGCGAGAGAGGGAACACAAGCAGGGGGAGTGGGAGAGGGAGAAGCAGGCTCCCCGCAGAGCAGGGAGCCCGATGCAGGACTCGATCCCAGGACCCTGGGATCATGACCTGAGCTGAAGGCAGTCGCTTAACCAACTGAGCCACCCAGGCGCCCACTAACAACTTAATTTAATGTTTTATTGCTTCACACCTAATCTTATGGTTTTATTTATTAATAGGTATTTTGCATTTTAAATGAAGAAATGTCTTTCGCTTCCATTATTCATTACTCATTTAGTGTTAGTTAAACTGAAGGTTAGATGTGATAGGAATAAAATTTTCTAAATAATAATAATTTGGGTGAGATATTCCATTATATCACCTGCATTAAACCCTCTAGAAACTCCACAATTGGATATTAGTTATAGTCTAGTTATATGACTACACTATGGATTGTGTTTGTGTACAAAACTGTAACTTTAATTAAATGAAAGAAGTTGCTACTTATGCTTTATTTATGGATTTTTCACGCCAGAATAAAACAAAAATAAGTTTCAATACTAATAAGATATTAAAAAAAATACATTTCTTTCATCTATGATTTATAGATTGGTAACTGTAATAAGAATGCATTAGTATTTTTCAATGCCCAGACAGTGATGTATAGCTACTTAATTTAAAAAAAACAAAACAAAACAAAACTCTAAAACAAAAAAGTGAATGAAAATATTAATGGCAAATGTAATACCAGATGATTTTCATAATGGACATCTTGCTAAATAGAACCTGCACCATTCACTTATTAGTGGTACATGTGAGGGTAGGACTTCCATTAGATACTTTCGTGGCAAAAAAAAAAAAAAGAAAAGAAAAATTTTTCTTCCCGAAGTGTATTAATTCTCAGTTATAAATTCTCAGTTCTAAAACTGACAACCTCCATGGCCTAAACACAGAAACGAAGGCGATCAGCAGAGATGTAAACCAATGCAGAACAAAAGTTCCAAAAGAAGGAGGGAGAGCCAAGTGGGGCAACAGAGGCCTCAGATGAAGACCGACAGGCTTTTCATAACTCTTGCCACTCACTATCCCAATAGCCATTGACAGGAAGCTGCAGAATATAACCACTAAGCCATTATTGAGGCATATATATATACATTTACATTTCCCTTCCAGGTGTCTGCTTCACAAACCTTCTGTCTAGCAGAACAAAGCAGACAGGAAATATAACTGCAATATAAGGTAGAGAGGTTGAGAGCTAAGGCCAGAGAATCAGACTACTTGTATCAACACTGGCTCTCCCAATCTATTAGCTCTGTGACCTTGTACAAGTCACATACCATTTGTGCTCCAACTTCAACAGGTAAACACATGTTTGTTAATAGCACCACTCTGTGGGTTGCTGTAAGGATTCAAGGAACACGCTGAAGCACTTTTTTGTACCGAGCCAAAATGTGATCCTAAATATGTTAGGTTTAGTGTTTGACTTATTTGAGAATCATTATCTCCAGATAATTTAAAGTCCAAAGTGTTTTGGAGGATAGTAAATATATATCACTGGTAAAAGGTATGTTTCAACAATGTCTGTATGGTTTGGATTAACATAGGCAAGATTTTATAGTAAAATCTTCACTTTGCGTTATAGGTAATTTGGCTTCTAAATTGCTTATATTCAATGAGGAATTGCCAAAACTTTTATTTTTGGTTGAGTCAGCACAATCTAAAGCATTAACCTGTTTTTCACTCTGGCCATTTACAACCCGGTGTAATGGTCTGATAGCCGAAAGAGCCAAAAAAAAAAAAAAAAAACCCACCAAAGTGCAAAATCTTATGCGTCTGTTAAAACCCCTAGTTTGGCCAAAAATCCTCAATATTAGGTGACCCATCTGGGAGAGCATTTAATTGAAAGGCAAATTTGAAATGAGGGAATAAATATTATAATATTTCTGATATTATTAATATGAGAAAAGATATTGCTGCTTCTGTTCTTTTTGGTTTTTGATTATCCAGAAGATCTCAGTCAATTCTTGTTTGGCAAATGGAGTTGAGACAATTAAATACTGAAATATCCTGGAATATTTCTGATATATCACACATGGATCCATCTCCATGGACTTTTCCTCAGAAGTCATTGGGATTACTGCCTGGATTTCAAAATTGCAATTTGATTTATGCTATCCGATTCATTTAATCCCCACTTGTATGTGTGCACTGTAATTCCCATCTGGGTACAAACAACCCACCAGCCTGGAGTTTGAAGCAGACAAGTAATTTCATTTAACAGCTGTTAAATAGGGGAATCCACAGGTAGCTTTCATTCAAATGTTAATTGCTCTCAGTGCTTTGCTAATAAACCCACGGTGAAGTCAGGTACTTTAAGCTCTTATTGCAGGAAGATATAAAAGCAAGATGAGTTACAGGCATCCTGACAGAAAAGGAGGATAGATTCAGTCAGGATGACTGTGCTGAGGGCCCTGGAACCAGTACCAGCATGGAAATCAAATCGTGATGGATGTTTGTTGGGCAGTAGCTGTGCCCCAGATGGTAAGAGTTTGAAAAAAGACTCCTAGGGCCCAGTGGTGAGTCAATCAGAAAACATTTGCAAATTCAGGTTGTTAAAAGAGGCTGGAAGGAGTAATTGGCAAATTACCAAACTATAAAACTGTGCTGAGCCAGGACAGAGGTAGCCTGTTGTCAGTTGTTTTGGAATACACCAAGTAAATTAAGAGTGGATTTGGAACTAAATAAGTGAACGCAGTGATTTTATTGGAGTCAGCCATTTTGAATGTTGCATAGACAATCACTTTCGCCTGACAATCACTTTGTACGTGGTTTTTCCACAAAGTGCCTGGAAGCGATATTGGATTATCTTTTACCAGCAACTATTCAGAGGAAACAAGTAGCCTAAGGGGGAAAAAATCAATAGCATGATTTGGAGTAAGTCAGTTTGCCACTCTGGACCTCAGTTTCTTTCTCAGTAAAATGAGATGATTAAGCTAAATGGGTCTCTTAGGTCCCACCGTGGTTCAACTCTTGGGTTTCCAGTATTTGACTATCTCTGGGGTCACTAAAAAAACAGGAATCAAGTACTCTTATTCAGATACAACAAAAATGCTAATCTGTAACTGAATGGGCTAGGGAAATACACATGATCATCTGTAGGGACATTAGGTCTCAGCAAATAAAGTTATGATTAGGGTCAAACTGTTCCAGGAAAAGTGAGGACTCTGAGGGTAATGCCTCAAAATTCTTTTTTTTTTTTAAGATGTTATTTATTTATTTGAGAGAGAGAATGAGAGAGAGAGAGCACGAGAGGGGGGAGGGTCAGAAGGAGAAGCAGACTCCCTGCTGAGCAGGGAGCCCGATGCGGGACTCGATCCCGGGACTCCAGGATCATGACCTGAGCCGAAGGCAGTTGCTTAAACAACTGAGCCACCCAGGCGCCCCTGCCTCAAAATTCTTAATCCTTTTTGTCCATTTAGCTCAACCACACAAATGTATTTGTTTATTACATTTATTAAGTATTATGAAATATTTAGTTTGTGCTAGATACTCTTAAGATGCAAGCGTATACACAAAAACTAATGGCTGGTAATACCATTTAATTCATTTTTTTAGGTAAATGCCTAAGATTTCATTCAAATTTCCACTTTCATTTTAGGTTGTGGGCACTTCTAGAGGGCAGAATTGCATACAAACATTTTTTTTAATTTTTTTAAAGATTTTATTTATTTATTTGACAGAGAGCACAAGCAGAGGGAGAAGCAGGTTCCCCACTGAGCATGGAGCCAAATGTGGGGCTCCATCCCAGGACACTGGGATCATGACCTGAGCGGAAGGCAGAGGTTTAACCGACTGAGCCACCCAGGCGTCCCACAAACAATTATTTTTATAGTCACTGAATGCCTTTGTTGATAATGGAGGTGACACTGATGAGAAGAAAAAATTTCATCCTAAGCATTCTCCTGTTTTGCTGGCATTTGAACATGCATGCTATTGGCCACAATTAGAGACTTGGGAAATTCAGTTACTCTTCTGAAAGTCTTGAACCTAGAGACAGAGGATATATGTGGAGGTGGGGGAGATAGGAGGGGAAGTATTCTTTGTCAGTTTATTATTTTTTTAAAGATTTTATTTATTTATTTGACAGAGAGAGACACAGTGAGAGATGGAACACAAGCAGGGGGGGGTGGGCGAGGGAGAAGCAGGCTTCCCGCTGAGCAGGGAGCCCGATGCGGGACTCGATCCCAGGACCCTGGGATCATGACCTGAGCAGAAGGCAGACGCTTAACGACTGAGCCGCCCAGGCACCCCTCTTTGTCAGTTTAAAGAGAATTTTCCGGTAATGGCAACTGATTTTGATATACTGTGTGAGTTTATAAAACTTTCATTTCATTCATAACATTCATCACATAGATTATTAATCCTCATGAAACTTCCAGACTGCTTTTTCAATGATTGCTTGCACATGAAAATAGCAATATCTTCTGTCTTCACCGTATTCTAAAAAATTCCCTCCATTTCTGCAAGTTCATTTTCTGGGCATCTCTTGGTGCTACACAGCCAGGATAAAATGAAATGTCCAAATTTGTAGAAGAAGTCCATCTTAGGAGCTCTGTCACCTATGGCTGCAAGAAGCCAAAGAGCTAACACACATTCCATACATTCTTGCTCCTATATCCTCGTATATAACTATACTGCTACAAATTACTCCTCATTACATTACAGAGTCCCCAGGAGGTACTTCACACATGCTCACAAACCAGTCCCAACTCACCTGATGCTGCTCCACTGGGTACCACCATTCTCCCCGGGAACCACCAAGCTCTTTCCTCCAATGTAAATACCCTTATTAGTACAGCTAATACTACCAATAACTTTTGCCACCATAAGTAGTGCTCTGGAACCCAAGAGATATCAAAGCAACATGGCTTTCTATTACAGAGGTTCTCAAAATAGCCAATTCACAAACTGTTACCAAGAGTAAGGAGGTCCTGCTGGCATGCCGATGAACACTCTTTCTCCTTCGTCAAGAATGTCTTGCTACTATAAAAAGAAAAATATCAGCTGAACTAAAGTGTGCTCACTGACATGGCTTATTACTTACTTTCTGACTCAAGCTCCTTTTTTCATCACAGACCAATTGATAGACTTACTCCAGTGCAAGGACCACACTGCATAGCTCTGCTCTATCGTGAAGTGAGGAAAAACAATGTCTCCCTCCGTTCTGATTTTCAAAACTTTACAGGGTATTTGGAAAGTAATGCCAATGCCGAGTGCCTGTAGTTTCCAAGGAAAGAGGACTTTCGTGTTCATTCAAGTGCAAGGACTCACACTTGAGTCCAGTGAGAGAAAGCATTGGAATAGTGTCAAATCCCAGGCTCTCCTCACAATCAGCCCACTCTTCCAATCACAAAGGTCTTCTTCTTGGCAAGCTTATCATGCCAGATTCTTTCTTCATTTATGGTAACATCTCTTCCAAGAGGCTCCTTGATCTTCCTGTAACTGAGCCTCTGGCGAGTCTGTCTCAGCAGATCACCAGACATGTCTTAATCCCACTTGGGATACAAGCTTGTAAGCAACTGCAACACAAGCTGGATTCATTCTCAATGTCCTTACTCATTTGTTCACCACTGATTGAGCAGTATGTGCTAAGCAGCACATGGGGTAGGGTAGAAATGTGGATTGGGTATGGCATTCACAATAAGGAAGCTGGAGAGTAATTAGGGATAAGATTTGCATACAAATGCATAAACTATTACATTAACTCTAATAAGTATAATGAGACAAGTATAAAATGTTTATAGGAGGCAGATGTGACATGATTAAAAGAATAGAAAAATATTTGAGTAAGAAGTGACATTTGATCTAAGTTTTAAAGCATGTTTATGATTTATGATTGGGCATAAGGGTTAACGCAGAAATCATAGTAAGAGGACCGTGAAACTATTCGACATTTTTATTTGTGTTATTCTGTACACACTCTGTGCCATGTGAAACCTGAATTCATTGTTGATAATTGTTCACACTCTGGTCTTTACTGAGTGTATGAAATAAAAACAGCAAGTGGTTCAAGGCTAACACTGTATCCACTACAATTTTTTTGTCCTAATCTTAACTTATACCATATAAACATTAAAAAAGGAAAGAACATGATTTATTTCTGGTGTTTTGTCAGACCAATGCTTTGCGGATGTGAATAAAAGGACAATGATTGATCTAAATGATTCAAAAGTTAATTTCATAGCAGCTATATTTGTGCAAGACAGTGATTATTATCTTGGGAGGTCTTACCATTATTTAAAAGCATTTCTCCTTAAGTCAGAGAAAACTTTTATACCATCAGTAATTTCCTTGCATCCTTTCCCTACTAAGTTTTAATTACTTCCTGTGCTTCCAGTTAGATTGATTGGGATCTCATTAATGCACTATCTAAAAGCTTTAGTTTCTAAAATGAATAATTTGATGAAGAATGGCAATTAGGACTTGTTTCTTTAACAGCAATTTCAGTCAATTTAATGCAAACCACTGTGGTGTATTTGGTTCCATTTTGAGACTCCTGCTTCTGATTATATTTTATGTGAACTCAATTTTTCATCGATCCCTGAAAAATAAACATTAGTAGTAACTCACAAAGAAACAACCTCCCATTTCCTGTGGCAGTGTAGCAACTTAAGATGTTTACATATATGATCACATGAAAAGCAACTTCCCTCCCATCATATAATAAAAGATAATGGTTTCTCAAGGGCAGCTAAGAGTTTCCACAGACTGACACCAGGGAATATTTTGTTCTAAGCTTACCTCTTGAAAGGAATTTTATTCCCCTTAATAAAAGAAAATTAATGAAGAAGACCCTTCCTGATCAGTACAGGAAAGGAAAAGTATTAGAGTAGACAACTTGGACACTTGGATCTGCTCTGTCCCCAAGGTCCCCTTTTCTCTCAGAGACTCATTAATTTCCACTACTGTCATCCTCAGGGAGGGTGATGACACCCCTTAAAAGTGCCCCACACCTTTTCCTCTTGCACTGCTAAGGCAGTCTGGAACATTTAGAGAAGACTTATGGAATGTTGGGGAATAACAAAAGGCAAGTCAATGTGGAGACTGTTGGCTTTAGATAACCAGACTTGTGATGCATGGCTGTTTCTCTATATTCTCGGGTCACATGTGTCCTTGCATAACCTCAAGAAAAGGGGGTTCCTGTCTAAATCCCTCTCTTTCCAGTGCAATGGTGAACATATAGAAGGGTCCCATCTTTTACTGATCAGTAAGCAGGTATAATCATCAGATGCTTTAAGTCTAAACTGAGGGAGTGAGTCTAATCCCTCTCTCACCTACCAGTTCCTCAACTTCAGTGCCCACCAAGCATCACTAGAAATGAGAGAAAAGGAGAATCTACAGACCTTACTTCCAGAAAATTAGATTCAGTAGGAGCAGGGTGTGCCCAGAAATCTGTCTTTTAACAGATACCCCACGAGGTTTTAATGCAAGTTCTTTGGACCACACATTGATGAACTCTATACTAGAGACTTTGCTATGACTTTTCCTGATATTTTCTGGTTGTCGTCTTGAAATGACCTCCAGACAAACCTTGTCTCAAAGTCTGCATGGTCTTGCAGTTTCAATAGGCTGAATTAAGCATAAATGATCTTTTCACAATGGAAATCAATTGCATTTGTATGAGACAGACATAAAATAACACAGGTCCTTCTATATAGGACCTGCCACCATCTTTTATCACAACCTTAGGAAAGGCATTTATCTATGTCCCTAAAATTAAAAGGTTTGGCTGGATCCAGAGTGCAGTTATTTCCTCCATCATTCAACGCATATTTATTGAATGTCTATTATGTGCTAGGTGCTAATGTTTCCAATTCATTTTTAAAATAGGGACCTTTTAAATTTTCATACAATCACCAACCATCCTCTCCAAAGGACTGCCAACAGATTTTTAGATACCACTGATTAGGGACGTATTATCAAAACACCATTGCAGCTTCAGAAACACTTTAAAATAACTCCATTTGATACTATTCAAAATAGCATCTACACTGGTTTGAAAACTAGTGAGAAATAGTCCTTATAAGTATGATATTTTTTACTTCAGCGAAAGAAAAGGATTGGTGTCCATGTGGAATTACAAACTCTGTACCACAACCCTGAGATCTTCCAGAGACCATAGGCCACAGAGGAAATCACAGGACTAGTTACTCTTCAAGATTCTCTTCAAGGATCCTTCAATTTCAATTTGTTGAGACTCTAAAACTGGGATTATTAATAGAAAATATATTGATAAATTGAAAGAAAATCTTAAAGTATACAACTTGATTTCTTTCTTATTTCTTCATTCAAAATGTCAAAACCTGGCTGACAAAAGGAGAGAGTTCTCAAGTTGCAAACTACTCTGTTCTAAGAAGGGGCCTTTATGACAAGAGTAAATAGAACCATGAAATTGGCTTAATCGGGTTTATTTAAATCCATCTTAGGCTACACTAATTGATTGTTTTGATTGGCTTGTACCTATAAAACCAAGCCTAATTGTATTAAAAGTATTAAAGTGGCATCCTAAGTGCCCCTCAATTTTTCATGATTATTTCTGGGAACCACAAAGAGTCAAGTGGCCTAATATCATCTTCATTACAATTTGGTTAGTCTCGGCCTCCGGGAGGCATTTTTGTGTATAAATGCTTTATCAGCACGGAGACTAACAATCTGCACAAGTTAATCAATTCAGTCGGGAGTCTGTTAAACTATACTTAAGTTTATTTTTATGATAATGTAAGCAAACACCTGGATGGAATTGCTTGGTTTTTAACTTTGTGCATTAGGCATAAATCTGACTCCTATCCTGAAGGGTCCTCAAGAGCAGTGACCAAGTGTCATTCAACGTGCTGATCCCAACTCCCATCAGAGCATTTGCACATAGTAAATGCTTCACAGATTTGCGCTGAATGAACCAATAAAGGTAAATAAATGCCTTTTCTCTCAGCTTGCTCTGTATCATATAATAGATATGTGCACTCTCTTTTTAAGCCTTTATCCTTCCTGTGCTTTTGTGATAAATATTATCTAGTAAACCAGGAAATTTTGACATTGATTCCTGAAGTGCCTATTTCATTATCAGTAACCGTCTTATGTGCTAAAAGAATTCAGCTCAATGTTCTCTACACACAAATGCAGGTCTTGGATTTTACTCCCACTAAACTGAGCAGAATGTCAACTTATTTAACAATAATCCATTGAATACCAACAATTAAAGGTGAAATGAAGGACAAAAAGAACATTCAGGCTAAAGCCCTACCTGTGAGATTTTAAAATACACTGGAAGAGAAAAGGCTGATACACAATACCTAACAAACTGTTAATAACTGCTATAAAGTGCAGGTGAAGTGTTATGAGAAGTAATTAAATCAGCTATAATTACCCTTAACTGGATTTACATAGACTCAAGGAAAATGCCTAAAAAATTCAAGCCAATTTCAATAGTCCTATTTCATCTGTTCTTTGTAAGCAAAAGTTCCCATTGACTTTAATGTGTAATAGCTGATTCACATTTTATTCACATATCTCTATTTAATTATAATACATGGGTATATAATTAAATGTTCACACCCAAATCCAGAATCCAAACAAGTTTCTTTCCTTGAAATTGCAAGCGCTTAATTTTATACTCACCTGTCTGCCTACCAAGATTCCTAATATAACAATTTGGATTTAAGCAATAAGTGATATGCAAATGTTATATGTAGTCTGGGTAAGTCCAATGCAGTATTAACTACTTCTCAAAAGTGTGCCTGATACCCACATTGTTTGCATTAGTAATCATCTGATCCCTTAATTATAGATGGTATCTGAAGGTCTTCTTTTATTCCCAAATTTGCAACTTAGTTTGTGGTATTTAGAAGCAGATGAATTACCTGGTATAGCTTTACTTTTCCACTATACTTTTAAAGTTTCAATCTCTGTGTTATGTTTGGAAGATACAGAATAATTATTTTCCTAAGCATCACCAGAATTTTGTAGAGTTAGATAGATTTTTAAGGGGAGGAGTTATTTGAGAGGTAAGTATGACATACAATGCACTAAAATACACCTGTTACCTCTCAAGTTGAAAGATTAAAGAATTTAGGTAAATGTGGAGAGGTAAGAATAATATTAGAACCTAGCACCAGTGCCATATTTGTAAAAAAGTGATTGATAGCAACTTCCATCTCATATTGGATAAACAAAATGTCAATCCTGATTAATATTAGAAATGACAATATATTTTTCAGTTTAATAGCATGTACTCCAATTACTTTACCTGCTATTATTAAGGAGAAACCACAATACGTTTGATAATTATAGATGAGACTGTGACAAATTTATTTACTGGCCTGAATTTTTCCAAATTGCTAAGATAATTGCAAACTATTTAATAATTCCCTGAATGCAAACAATATATTTACCTTAACCAGAGGTGGACTCAGGGTTTAGGGGCCTACAGTTTGTACAATTTGGAGGATCCTTTTGGGGTTAAAAAACAAAAAACAAACAAAAATATACACAGAACATTACAAATAAAAAATCAAGTGCCAGAGCCTTAGAAAGGGTCCGGACCAAAGTGAGACAATGTGAGGCAGAGCATCCTCAGCTTCATGGTAATCCCCTCCGATGAAAATCTGTAACATTTACTACAATATATTTGGTTTTAAAAGGCACACCATGCAGAGGTTGGCTTAGCCTTCCTAGATGATTTGTCCTTTGGAAATTATGAAATGTTGTGTCTACTGGCTGGTCGAGCTAGACTAGTTCAACCTAGTATATGGAGCCACCTCCAGTCTTCTACCAAGCAGCAGTAGCTAAGAGGTATCTCTACAGTCAGATTGCTGGGATTTGAACCTCTGCTCTACCCCAACTTGTGCAACCATGAACAAATTACCAGCCATTCCTCAGGCTGCTTCCTCATATGTAAAATGAGAATAACAACAATAAAAAACACCTATTTCACAGGGTCATTAGAGGATGAAAGCGTGATTTAAAGTATGTGAAATGTTTGACACAGAGTCTCAACACCTACCAAATAGGTATTGATACCCACTAAAAAATATATTTGCAGGCTTTAAGTACAGTGCTAAAATGATTATTCCTATGCATTATGCCTAGTAATTTCTACAGAGGCTTCTTTGCCAGACATTGCACGTAGTATAACAATGACTGATGGTCTCTGTAGAGATTCTCCTATTGGTGGATACCAGGCTTAAACTTCAGAAGAGATGCAACTAATTGTTAAATTACTTTATCCTTTCATTCTATCTGAAAAAAAGTTTTACAAATTGTACAGATAACTATATATGTCAGAAAGCCTTAGATTTTATTATTGAAATTAATAAATATCAGATTCAAGCTTTGATCTCTAGATACTTCGATGAAACTAAAACAAAAAAAATTATGATTATTCATACATTTGGCCTTTCTTTAAATCTAGTTGACCCCAGTTTCCAAAACACTTTTTATAGATTGGGACTAGAGTTCCCCAGGTGGGTTGATTTCTTCAAGGAAATTAGAGCAGTGTAGAAAAGAAGAAAACTGTTGAATGAATTGCCGGGCTTTTTGATCTCAGATAAATAGATAACTGTTTTTCCACTTTTAGTTCTAGAGAATAATGAAAAAGACCTTGAGTAAAAGGCTTTCTTAACTCTTAATATTGAAAAAGAAATAATTGAACACTTTTCTCTCCTTTAAAATTTCCTTCCAAAAATTTTCTTCAGAGGCCATAGGTTTTGATAGATTTTTTTTTTCACTTAGCTAGTTCAACTAAGTTTCAAACCCTTTTGCCTTCACAAATTTAAGTACATTAATTCATATTTTATTAAATTTGAGTTGATTTGTTTCTGAGAAGCTGATGAGGAATATGTGCAGAAAGTATGTGTGTTCATATATATACATTATATATGATATTCTCTCTCCTGATACATATATATATATATATATATATATATATATTTAGAGAGAGAGAGAAAGTGAGAAAGGCATCTATTGGCTTCAAGTAACAAAAGTGAATCAGATTTATTTTCTTACTTAAGAAGTTTAGATATGGCAGGTCACTAGTGTTAATTTACTTGATTAATAATGCCATAAAAGACTCAGATTCTGCTCTGCTGCCTTTCACACTTTGGATTGTATCACTATGTGTTGACCGTATCTGTCCCTTTTATCAAAAAAAGCAAAAGCCTTCCCAGAATCTCTCCTAGCAGGTGCTTGGTTAAACCTATTGGCCAGAAATGTGTCACTTTTTTTTCCACAGCTGAGAGGCTGAAGAAGTGAGCACCTGTCCTACAATCCATAATGGAAGCAAGCAAGGATCAAGGGAATGGGGATGGATATTATATTTGTCACCAAAGCAAACACATTAAAAATAAAACCATATAGGGGCACCTGGGTGGCTCAGAGGGTTGGGTGTCTGCCTTCAGCTCAGGTCATTTTCTCCAGGTTCTGGTATTGAGCCCCACATCAGGTTCCTGGCTCAGCGGGGAGCCTGCTTCTCCCCCTCCCTCTGCCTCTCCCCTTGCTTGTGCTCTGTCTGTCTCTCTCTCTCAAGTGAATAAATATATATATATATTTATAATATATATAAATATATATATAATATATATATAT